>NW_027271369.1:2630000-2905000 GCF_040938485.1 Diadema antillarum | reverse complement strand
CTGTATATCGTGAGAAGCAATGAGCACCTGCACTTCAAAGTGTGAAGAATTTCTTTAATAATAATCTTCGTTTTGACAGAAGCAAACAAACAAACAAACAAACAAGCAACACTTGGTTCACTGGGGGTTGTACAATATATGCATACGTTCGCGTTTTGAGAAGAAACAATGTGGATAATATAAAAATACAATTTGGTCTACATTTATTATACATGACTTGTATTCATAATAGAAAAAGCATTGCTAAAATGAAACTTGTGTATGCCTACTATGTATACACGTTACCAATTGCCATGCAATGATATCTAAGTTTCATGACATCAACGTCTCCATCATAAGCATTATAATCATTTTTTAAAATCATTATTATTATTATAATCATCATCGTCATCATCATCATCGTTATCATCTCTTTATGGCTTATATTGGATTCGCCATACATTATCTCCAAATAATTTTCATTTTGTTTCCAAATACAACATGGAAAAACAGTTCAAAAAATAATATTTTCTAATTTAGTTATATATTGCCTCTTCACAAAATGATTTGCTTTCAACCCCAATGTATTATTGTGATCGTCCTCGAATACTATAAGTACCGGTAGTTATTCGTAATACAGCTTTCGTATAATTATTCGAACAAGAGATGTTCCAAGTTTACCACGTTAGAACAGGAAATGTATTAACTCCCAATTGCAGATTTTTGAACGAGAGAGAAACTTTGAGCTTTTCTTTTTTATTGATAGAATCCAACCTTGCTGAGTGAAGCATTATCACATATTACAATGCTGCTTTTCGTCGTTTTTAATTATAGAAAAAAGTCCTAAAATAAAACTGCAATCGAAGGAGTATAAATTGCTATGGTTTCGTCGAATAAGATGAGACCACAATAGAGCTAGGGATAAAGTAGCACGGGTCGTTCAGGGTTCGTTGCCAAGATACGACATGAACTTGATCAACTGTAAAGGTCAGAGAATGTCGTGCTACCCTCTGACTCGACTGGACGCGTTCAATCTTATCGTCCCTGCATGGTTTCTAACTCCAGCCCTATGCCACCCCTCCTTTTGTCAGTGACTGTGGCGTGTAAGTGCGTGTGTGTGTCAGCATGTGTGTCTGTAATTATTTTAATCTTTTTTTCAAGAAGACACGGGGAAACATTCAATAGGAGTACAGGCATGATACAAAAGGCTTATTCACTCTGCTCTCAAGAGTAAAGTCCGTAGAAAAAATATAAAATCCATCCATTGTGTGCGAGCGCCTGAACAGTGTGCCAAGCGTGCATGGTGGTGGACCGTTTTGGAAAGGAGCGGGAATTGTGGCGCGCGGACAAAGGACTTGGGTGTGTCGTCACTGGAGGACATACATCATTCATGCCACCTGTGTAGTCTTCGTGGGTCCCTATACTGGTTCCAATGACAACATTTTGTCATGCACAGGACTGATTAATTGCGCTTTTATGTGGGCTCAGTTCAATGGGGTCCTGGGTACTATCCCAAACAACCCCTACGCCAACTACGGATTATAAAAGGAAAAAAAAAAAATCATGACATGTTATTTTGACCCTGCGGTAACTTATGCTGCGTTTCTCATCGAGATGCATTTGAGCAATCCACAGACTCCAACCCCAAGTACCTTCTGATCTGGAGATTCTCCCGCCCGAAAACCCTAGCAAACGGGAGACTCCAAGTTGATGTGTGCGAAGCGCGAAGTTCCTAGAGTTCTAGATGTTCTCTGGTTCTATCTAAGGCTTATTTTTTAAACATACGATAGCAATAAGTAAGAAATGCTTTCCACCGGGAGACACAGAGCCAGGGCGGGAGAAATCAAATCTCAAGCGGGAGAACGGGAGATTTTGCAAAAATGGGCTTTCGGCGGGAGATCTCCCGTCGAAAACGGGAGAGTTGGAGTCTCTGGCAGAACTGCCAATCGAAAACCTATCTTTAGCATAAAATACTCATGTATTCTGTATATTGACATTTATTTTTTAAATTGTGATGTCCTCACCCTGGCCATGCTAGCTGGTAAGGCAAAGCCAAGAAGTGCGTGTTTGTGTTGTTAGATTTTGTTTTTATTTGTTTTCCTGTGGATATTGACCGCACATCACATTTGTGGGACTATTCGAATATCCTCTTGTCAGTTTTACTCACCAGAATTAATTTATTTAGGTCTACATTGCTATGATGCGTAGTTAAAATAAAATAAAAAAAGAAAGGCGGGAAAGTAGTTATTCCTTGCTTTTAGGCCCACTGATCATGTAATTTCAGTAAACTCTAGTATGAATTGATCAATCAAGTTGTTTGCAATTATAGTTGCAAAGATTGTTTATTATTTTCTAATTAACTTGAAATTTATGGGTGTCAAAAAAAAACAACAACTATTGATCAGCAGCTTTCGAAATTAGGTCTATCAAGACTTAATATGTTTCTGATCAAGTTATGATATTTCTTCACGACATTTCTCCCTAAAATAGCTTTTGAGTCATGTATTGTTATGGTTCGTATGACAACTCTTGATATCAATATTTCACGAGGCGATTTATGCGATAAACAGAGAATCTAAAGAATCTGTTTGATTACTTTGTTACCTTGTTTGCTTTTCTTTTATCCTATCTTCTCTTCTACTTTCTTTTTGGTTGCTTTTCCCTCAATCAATAAGTTTTCTTTTCCTTCCTCTCGTGTTCTTGTAAAAGCCCACATGTCCTTGTAGTTTTTATTTGTCAGGCAGTACACGGGAGAGATGCTATGTTCACAAGAATACCGAAACTCTCCGCATCAGTCCGAGCATATCCGAATATTCATTAACTCACAATAACTGTAGCGATTGGACGATCCATGTCACATGACCAAGGAGTCGTCAAATAAAGAACCGTTGTAGCGTTGGCGCGTATCTGCGTAGCGTACGTGCATTATAGACGTACAGTGTTTTAGAATACACACACACACAGCGTTAGTTGTATACTGTACGTTTACCGTTGAAAGCAAAAATGGTGAGTACCGCTCTGTTCTGGAAAAACATCATTAAATATAAACTACAATATGATGCCATCCACCCGTATTTTTAACACTTATATACAACTAAGTATCTGTAGTATGTTAGTATACTATCCTTTTTACGTTAGCATGATTTTAATTACACCAATTTATGTTCTTTCAGGCTGGTGGCAAAGCTGGAAAAGACTCCGGAAAGGCTAAGGCGAAGGCTGTCTCTCGCTCCGCCAGGGCAGGCTTACAGGTAAGCAAGTATGTTGGACACCTTCACGTTAGACCTCAGTATATCTCTTTAGGACTCTAAATCAGAATTATGACGAATATACAAGATGTGTTTATGTATTGCTCATTTTTATTTATTGCCTTTTCACAACAGTTCCCTGTCGGACGTATTCATAGACATTTGAAGAACCGAACAACAAGCCATGGTCGTGTTGGTGCGACTGCCGCTGTATATTCCGCTGCTATCCTGGAATACCTCACCGCAGAAGTAAGATGATTATTCATATTTTACAGGTCTAGAATTCAAAAGCAATATATGGGAATAAAACCTTAATGTTTTCAATCATCATGCTGTATGTCTAATTGAAAGAAATTACCAAATGGCAGAGTAATGTGCATTTGAAATTGTTATGCCAAATGAATTTGCCGGCGTTTCCCGCGCTTTACGTGCTCACGGAAGCGTCCACTCACAGCGTTGGGGTATGTTGAGGCTTTTCCTCTTGGTGACCCCTGAACTGACGCCTCCATTATTTCCATATTTTTTCCCTCTTTTGTTTTGTTTTTATCTTTTTCATATTTTTTTTTCATCCGTTTTTTGGCGAGTCTGTTTTACAGTCCATTTATCAAACTTGACTGAGTCTTGTTTCCCAAATCTTTGCTCATTTAATGATACTGTAATTTAACTCTCTGGTTGTTACAGTGGGTCAGTGCAATGGCTGTATTAACCCATACGGTAAACACACTGACCCTGTGAAGCCTGAACTACATTTAGTAAGAGTGAGATGAGAAAGTTAAATGCATGATTTTGTCTGGGAGAAATTCTAATTCTTGTGTTGCTGTCGAACAGTTATAGTTAACAGAAGTAGATCTGTGGTTTAGGGTTTGTGTGGAGAAAAGAATTTTGTTATTTCTATACAAGCTTGATCTAAAACTGTTAGTGTTACTGTAATTATGGGTAAACTCGGCCAAGCTGGTAAACTTGGCCACTGGCACCATCATTACAAATGGCCGAGTTTACCCATAAATACGGTAACTTAGCCAGAATATGTGAAAGTGATTTCTAACTGGTTAGACACAGGGTTGCCAACCTCAAGTGAGAGTTTGGAGTTAGACAGCTGTGTCTTAGTGTGAGGGAGCAGAGTCACCGAGCCCCCCCCCCCCCCCCCCCCCCCCCCAAAAAAAAAAAAAAAAGATCAATGCTAGGCCTACTGATGTGAGTGATACTACTTACGAGATGGGGTGGAAGGGTGTCTACCCCTTCAAGGGTTGGGAGCTTTGACAATTTCATTTCACATTTTCAATGATGCAATCTGGTGCATTACTTCAAGATTTCACACTAACACATGCCTACCCATGCATACATAGAGGCAGCCTAGATTCTACTGTAAAACACAAATTTTTCACGGCATGTCATTTGAGCCGACAGCCTTTTTTGCAAGTTGCCTCTAACATTCAATGCATATAGTGTAGACAAGAACTTTTTTGCGTATTCTGATATCACGAATCTTGGCTCTCGCGAAATTCGCGAAATTAAAATGCATATGAAAATTCCTTGTTTTATAGCCAGTGCTCCTATGGGAAATCTCGAAACTTTGCCTGTTTGGCTGGGCTTGGGCAAGTTGGCCACTCTTTGGTTGGGTTTGGGGCAAGTTGGCTATTGTATGTTATGAATATAGGAAAACTATTTATTAGTGGAAAAATGAGCGAAGAAAATGGGATTCCATCTCGATTGAATCCCAATTTCTTTGCTCATTTTTCCGCAAATGAATAATATTCATTTCTGGTCACTTTTTCCATTTGCGTTTAAGTATAGAAAACCTCAGGATTTTGGGAGACATTTAATTTTTATTTATTTATTTATTTATTTGTTCATTTATTTATTTTTAAGTTCAGCTTGACAATTCATTTATCAGAGTGAGACGATTTGAACTGGGTGATTTGTTTTAGTCTCGTGCTGATTGAGAGTTTTGGCAGCCATTCTAGTCCCATACTTCCATAGGGCATAACATTGTAGTGTACTCTTGAATTCTGCAACCACCCCCCCCCCCCCAAAAAAAAAAAAAAACAAAACAAAACAAAACAAAACAACCAAACAAACTTGAAACAAACAAACTGCACCATCATTTATTTTTTCTTTTTAAAATTTGTATGAATGAAGTTGTTTCACAAACGTTTGGGCAGATGTCTTTTTTCTTTACCAATTATGATTCTGACTTGATGGACAACAGGTACATTGTAATCTCTGAATTTTTTTTCAAGATTGTTGCACAATATCCATATATTGCACAATATTTGTACTCAGTCACTATGTGTAATGGAGACAAGGTTTTGCAGACAAAGATATTTGCTATGCATTTTCCATGTGAATTTGTGGGCTGTTTTGAAATTGTGTATTTTCAACTACGAACGGAGTAACACATGTTTTGATCGAGAGAACATGTTAAATAGATATTGCATATTATCTACCGAATTACACCTATTTGTTATGGTAAGTCTGTGAAGTGCAAACTTTCTGTATTTGCTGGGCACTTTTGTCGGAAAATGTGACCGCTATATTCTTCTACTCTCCTCAGGTTCTTGAGTTGGCAGGCAACGCTAGTAAAGATCTGAAGGTGAAGCGTATCACACCCCGTCACTTGCAGCTGGCCATCAGAGGAGACGAGGAGTTAGATTCACTCATCAAGGCAACAATTGCTGGTGGTGGTAAGTCTTTCATGTCGTGTGTTGCCTACTAAGTTTGATTTGAAATCACTGCTATGTAACTTCCAAGGACAAGTCCACCTTCATGTACATAAGGACTGAGTAAATGCAGCAATATTAGTAGAAAACCTCAGTGAAAAGTTTGAGGAAAATTGGACAATCTGTTCAAAAGTTACGAATATTTGAAGTTTCAGCCCCACCAATGCTGGATGAGAAGACCACTACAGCTTGTGATATCACGTGCATAGAACGATATAAAAAAATGAACGGAAAATACAACATATTTTTGCTTTTCTAACATAGTGATACAGCACTTGACTTTCCACTTTCAGAAGGTGGGGGAATGATATTACCCTTAACATACGTCAGTAGCGATTCGAAGGAATGTGTACTTTTTTCAAAAAAAATTTGTGGAATTCTCTTTATATTTTCCTTTTATCGTTCTGAGCATGTGATATCATACACTATAGTAGTCTTCTCATCCAGCAGTGTGAAGAAACTTTAAAAATTCTCAAAAGTCAAATGGATATAAGTCAAAATGAGTCTGCCTTCAATCCACCCATAGGCTTGATTGTGCTCAAAAATATACTGAAGCTCATTGTTATGATGGATGATTAAGTCACAGATAAGGATTCTCTCTAATGGACCAAAATATGTCATTTGGGTGGACTGACTCGAATTTAAGTTTGTCTGACTTGGGAGAATGATAATCTCTTTACCTACTCTCAAAATTTGCAGATTAAAACATAACCAAAATTGAGATGTTCACAAATAGTATGTAGAAAAGTGGATATTCATTTTGGCCTACTTTTTCTGGCTTTTGAGCTGGCTGGTCACATTTGATAGGTTTGGCTTCCCTCATCTGAAATTGAGTCTGGACATTGTTGTTTTGTCACTGCTTGTAGGATATCTTACTGTGTTGTCTTTGCTTACTATTTAAATTTGGCTGTAGATGTGTAGCTTTGGGCAGGCATTGTTTCCATTAGTGCCCACGCACCCCATACTGCTTAGATCAATTGCCATGAAAGTAAACCAAACAATTTTGGAGATAACAGTGGACAAATGAAATTATGCTTCATCAAGTTTCACTGACTTTACCAGGCACAAAAAACAAACCAATTCTCGCTATCGGCAGTGACGTAAAAAGTACCCGGATGTGGCTTTTTCGTCAAGATTTTAGTGCACTTTGTGGGCAAGGACACTTCCGGCGCGGGGCATATTTTGCACAGCGCTAGCGTGCGCATACGTGTACCTTACCTACGGCGCCGCGCCGATCATGGAATAGGCGGCTGTACCGCCCGAGCCAGCGAGTGGCCAGGCCTGTCATACTCGTACACTGTAGCTGTAGCCCCCGCATCCATTGCCCTAGGCCGGCCGGCCTTGCATTAGCATGCACCACCGCACGCATAAGCTAACACATGTACCGGTACATCGTACTGCTTGATCATGCGATCGATGTGTACATCACTCATCAGTCATCACTGCATACGCTGAAAATATGCTGGAAAATATTCACCCACCTGGATATCGTCAGGGAATGCCCATCTTTTTTTTTGATTTGTTCTCTGTCGAAGTGTCGCGAACACAATCGGGAACGAACCGTGATCTCAAACTTATCCTGTCTCCGAAGCAATTTCTTCAAAGCAAGTACGTACTACTACTACTACTACTACTAGTAAGTCGCGCGCGCATGTACTGCGCTGTGGAGTCACCCGCAAACTCAACCCACTTGGCCACGTCACGTCTCGCATGCCAGTAAGAGTCCTATTTCTGTAAAATTTTTTCATTTGTTGTCGTGCGAACAACACATGGCAGCTTCGCAGCAACAACCAATAGTCGTATGAACAGCAATTTCTTCAGAATGGAGAAATTTCAAATCATATTAAAGCTGAAATTCAAGTCGAAAAAACAGGAAGTACACGTAGAATATAGTCGGTTGTGTGTGTAAATAGCATTAGTCACGTATCGCGCATACGAACGGAAGTGACTTTGCTACTGGACTATCCCTTAATGCACCGTAAATGACGCTTAAATCAACATCCGGGTATTTTTAACGTCATTGGCGATAGCGAGAATTGTAGGAGTGTTAACTTTCGTAGCTATAAATTAGCCCGTTGAGGATGGGCTGATTTTGCTACAACACATATTTCCCATAGACACCTGTCCGAGTATACTCGGGACTCATCCTCAACGGGTTAATGTAGGGCCACCAAATTTTAAAGAAAAGGTATCTTGTTTTTTTTTAAGGTTTTTTTGTTGTTGTTTTGCCGGATTGGGCACTTTAGAATCAAAATGTATTGTTGATGTTGCCATTTCTTTTGGACTGCTACATTTTTTTTTTTTTTTTTTTGCCACCGAAAACTTCAGATTTAGACATTTAAGTGCCTTGAACAAGCTAGCAGAGAAAAAAGGTGGTGCTTTGCCTTTTCTTACGTGTGAAAGGTCAGTCATAAGACTTGTTTCCTCAAACTGTCTTGTAGACTCTGAGATGAGTAGTGTTAACGCTGGTTGTTAAGTGACTCCTCTGAAAATAATCATGTCTTTGTGTTTCGTCTCACACAGGTGTCATCCCTCACATCCACAAGAGTTTGATCGGCAAGAAGGGCTCACAGAAGGCGACATAAGACTGACAACCTTCGTAGGCCTAGGCACACATCTGCTTTTGCTGCGCCAGTCCACAATGTGTACAACCGCCCTGGACATCCCGTGGTCGTGTGCTCTTCTGTCGCACAGCCAGTGTTCAGTCTCGTGCATTTTCTCAGGATGTCCTAAGAAAAGGGATTGATCTCAAGCATAATAGTATCCAGTACGTCTGCAATACCAGTTTGAAATGGTGTGAAAGAAAGGACTTAGATTGAGCTGATGGTTTCCAGGTTTAGTACATACCGGAGATCGTGTTTGACTATATTCTCATCGTGCTTGTTTGCCATCTGGCTGTGTGTGCCATGCTACATCAACAAATGTATTTTCAGGTTACAAGTGAAAAGATTACAGTTTACACAGTTGACAGTTTCGTAGGTTTGATCGTACTCTTAATTGATTTGAAAACTGGTTACCATTATGTCTTGTGGAGCAGCATCTTTCAAAAAAAAAAAACAAACCTGTACAGTTTTATTGTCTTACGCGATTATGTTCAACAGAAGTAGGTATTCGATAGGAATTGTATGAATTGCCTAAATGTATTATTTAAGCTCATTTGTGTGAGAGAGATGTGTAGTTGTACAGTCCTCCAAATCAGTTTCATTCAGGCTTGGTTTTTTGCTACTTGTGTAGAACAGCACTAGCAAGTTGTACAAAGAGATTATTGGGAGGGGTTTTAGACATGTATATTGGACGATGACGGTTTGTTTCAAAGTACCCCAAAGGAGCCACGAATGCATTCCAGCATGACTGAACAGACATGCCTCCAAAACGAGGCCTATTTTAATTCTGCCTGTTGTGTGTTAATGTTAACTTGCTTTCCTTTTGTTGTATTGTATTGTAGATTTCCTTTTCCAGTTTCTGTGATTGAACCCTTTGCAGACTTCACTTAATTCAACACAATGTACATTCTGTTATAAAGTAGATCAGGGTGAGTGTGAATGATTTGTGTATTAAATTTAGTTCGATTTCACTTTTTTTTTCTGGTCATTAAACAAATTTTGGAAGTTCTTTGACAGTTTTATAAAAAAGAACCAATGTCTTCTATGCTTATCTCTTTTCAGTCATAGAAACCAGGGGTGGATCCAGAAATTCTGTTAATGGGAAGCGCTTTTGCAAAATTAAAGGGGATGCACGCACCCCCTCCCCCTGATTTGTTTCTTTCAATTTTTTTTTGTTTTAACAAAAAATAAAGAGGGGGCGTGCACCTGGTGCGCCCTCCTCTGGATCCGCCACTGGAAGCAGAGTTGCGTAGTTATTGGATAAGTGAAAATGTGAGGAGTGGTGAGAACTGTCTCCTCTCCTGGAGAATGTTGCATGCTGTTAATTGACTTGATAACAAATCTGGACATTGTCTTACCCTTTTCTTTTTATTTTGTGCCCATTTTATGCAGATGTCCATCATGAGAAACCCAAGGTTGAGGAAAATTGTTTTATTGTTGCAGTATAAGCTGTGATGTACATTTCATCTTTACAACAGGAGTTCTAAAGATGAAATGAAACTTTGCTTCAAAGGGGAAAGTCTTGAACAAGTCATCAAAGGCAATCTGTTTCGTGCATCATAGAAAACGTGTTGGATGTGTGAGTGTGCATGCGTGTGTGTGTGTGTTTGAAGAGGGGAGGAAACGGGGGGGGGGGATTCAGGATTCATAAGATGCATGTGGAAATGAGTGTGTGTGTGTGTGTGTGTGAACATGTTTGCAATGTGCTGGTAGGACTCTTAGCATCAATCTTGTCAATTGAGCGACAATTGTGTTCCATGCACTTATGCTTCAACATGATTCATAAATCTTGAAAGTGCATGCAACATCAAACCAAATCTTCACACGTCATATGCATATCTCTCCACATTTTGTTGAAATTGTCAAAACTGATCAGGGAAATTGAGTTTCCTACCATTATGTTATGGAACTCTCCGTGAAGGTGTGTGTTTGTGTGTGTGTGTGTGTGTGTGTGTGTGTGTAGCAAAAGAAAAAAAAAATGGCACGTTCCATGTGTTGTATGAATGATTTCAAAACATACCAGTGTAGAACATGTACCGGGTAATACACGAAGGGGCAGAGTGATGGGGTCGAATCAATGTATAAAAAGCCCAAAGCAAAACACAACCAGCCACACTAGAAATAGGGAAAATACAAATACAATTATTATATGGGTATGAACATTACAGCGCTTTTTGTTTTTGTTTGCTTTTTTTTTATAGCTCAAAACACGCACAATACGTACGCACATTCACAGAGATAAAGGTGCATGCATGTCTAGCTGCACACTATTTTCAGTGTGAAATCTAAGGAAACTAGTCGCCGAAAATGTAGCTGATTGTACTATATTAACAGCGTGTAATATTTTGATTTTTAAATAATACAGTAACCGAAAGGTTTGAAATTGTTATAAATGTCATTTAGGTTGACAATGTTTATTATCTGCCACATAGATTTAAAAAACAACAACAACATTTATACCTACATGATGTGAATATTGCCAATTTTACTTGAAAAATGGCTCAAAACTGGACAAACAATGACGAGCAATCTCACTTCAGTGCAGTAACCGTGCTTACGTGTCACCATACCTGTAATACCCAATAACACAGATATTTGGAACGATGACAAAAGGCTTAACATATAAGATTATGAGTATAGCTGAAATTAACGATAGCGCATTTCATAATCACTAATGCTGTATTGTATTTTCTCAATACATGTACATGGATACCCGGTTGTGTTGGTTTACTGCAATTTAATGCATCCGGTTCGGGTTGTGATGCCAACGGCAGATTTATACATCAGTGTCTGGATCACGAAACAGATCGCATTCGTAGGGCTAAATACAATACGGTACGCCCTGCATCGCTACGTTATGAAAGAGCTGCATAACGTAGGTCAATTTTCTGCATTTAAAAAAAAAAAAGAAAGAAAAAAGAAGAAGAGTCGAACACATTATTAGGACGGTGTTTTGTCATGACAGAAAAAAAAAACCTCCGTCTGAAATTCAAGGACTGAGAGGGAAAGAGTGATTCGATCATGCTGGAAAAACAAAATGACGATTTTATAGCCCCTCCAACCTTCAATAAAAAAGGGCATACGTCTGCAATATTGGCAATATTGTACAAAATATAAATGACGTACACTTGTACATGCTTTGCCTATACATTGTACTACGTGTACTAGTAATCTGGTCAGGTTTAATATGCATACATGTATCACGCCTCTACAGTTCTCTACAATAAGCTTTCGCCATTCAATTGTCTTTATTTTTCCTGGAGCTGCACCATAGAGGCCAGTGCCAGCAAAATGATATAACGTGAAGGATTAATAATAGCAGAAATATACGCCTGAAAACCGTCGAAATCCGGGTAAACCAATGTAACGCAAATCAAGCTTTAACTGAAGTTAGAACTTGCTCCATCCGAGACTTGGTCGATGAAAAATCTGCCGGGTTTCTCCATTCACTGCATTGGCATTTGGCAATGCGTGCACAGAGCCTTATGGCCTTTGAAGGCTCTGTGCGTGAATCATAAACAGCGCCCTCATACAGAGTCTACTCAACAATGTCATCGTTGGTTATGCAGCAGGTGATACAGTGTTTCGAAGAAAATAAATAGGGCCTATTCATATTTATCACATGAGAATATTGCTGTATTATCTTGTACTGGCATTCGCATACATTCTATTGATTAGACTTTAATCAATATATTTGTTTGTGCATACGCTCCATTATGTGGAAAATATCCAATTTTAGTCTAGTAATAAATATATGAGTTGCAATGATACACTCAGCAAAAAAAGAAAGTAAACGCTTTTTCAAGTTTATAGTTCTCATAGAATATTGGCTGAAAGCTAATGTATTATATACCATATTTATGGTAATTTAATTGGCTATCAACCTGGTAGGTCAACAAAGAGGGAAACTTCACGCATGAGTGAACACCTTTGTTTTTCCTCTTCCAGAGCACAATAGCAAAAACTGCAAAACTGAACAAGTTGTCATTCATGCGTATGTACTCTCCCATAGAACATTAAGAACAAACAACAAATTTCACACAAAACGAAACATGAATTAAGTTGCAAAAATAAAGCTTTGATCTCTATGATATCTTTAAAGCCCAAATGATCAATGAAAGCTAAAAATGATGGAGGAAAATAAAGAATCTTATGTCAAATCTAAATTCAAATGAAATAAGAGAAGTGATTATCAACTAAAATGGTAGAAACTTGAGGGTTTTTTTTTTTCAAATTAGGAAATTGTAAATATTGTTTGGTTCTTGAATTTGTCTCATGAATTCTTAAAACACTAGATTAAAAGAAATAGATAGAGACATTCTGTTCATTTAATCATCTGTGTGCTTATTATTCCCTACGTCATTTGAAGTTTGATTTGACAGAAAATTCTTATTTTCCCCCTTTAGTTTCGCACTTTGCTTTTCTTATATAGAGGTTATAAAGAGAAAAAGAGAAGGAAAACCTGTTTTTGCTATTTCATTCATGTCTCTCATTGTGTTAAACTGGTCTTTTGTTGTCAATGTTATCGTGAAGGGCATTTGCAAATGAAAGAGAACATATCAATTTTTGCAATTTTTGATTTTGTTCTTTGGAGGACAAAAAACGAATGTGCTCACTCATGCGTAAAGTTTTCTTTTCAATCAACCTATGAGCTTAGTAGCCAATTGAATTACCTTTAAAGGGTGTGTACAGTTCTGGTCGAGGTGTAGATTTAGCTTTTAACATTTTGCGAGATATTCAGAAACCACTCTATGAGATGTCAAAGAGCATGCAGTTCTAAGGGGTATCAAAAGTTTATTCGATGAAAATCGGTTTTGAAATGGCTGAGATATCCAAAAACAAGGTGAAACAAAGAGATCCTAATAAAGTTGGGGCATGTCGCCTTTTATTATTAGCACTTTTTTGGATATCTCAGCCATTTGAAAACCAATTTTCATCAAATAAACGTTGAATCCTTCTTAAAATTACATGCTCTTTCATATTTCATAAGAGGCTTTTCATTATCTCACTTAGGAACGTTCAAAACATGAATCCCTACCTCAACCAGTACTGTACAGTCCCTTTAATATGGTATATAATACATTGATTTTCATCGAAATCTTCTATGAAAATTATGAACTCAAAAAAGTGTTTACTTTCTTTTCTTTTCTTTTTTTGCTGAGTGTAGATTTAGAAAATAAAGAATAAGAAAAACGACCAGAACGTATTAATGATTGAATTGATATTATCTAAGCTTTGTTTGAGTGTAAAATGATGCCGTGCGTTGAAGTTGAGTTGATCAAGGACATACTTACGGGGCTAAGTAAATTCTGGACTGCTGGACCATGCCCTTCCATAAACGGGGTGGGCGTTAAAGTTTTGGTATAAAGCGGGGATTTTGCATTTGCACAATCCCCTTTATTCTCGATGTAGCGTTATTTACTGGGACATCCACACCACTGTATAATCACCCCTCTCACAATTTAATTACACTACCCA
The DNA here is from genome assembly GCF_040938485.1 of Diadema antillarum. NCBI lineage: Eukaryota > Metazoa > Echinodermata > Echinoidea > Diadematoida > Diadematidae > Diadema > Diadema antillarum. Next base: position 2,890,972 of record NW_027271369.1, on the reverse strand, counting down.
TAGGGCACACAGACATTTCTTATGTCTAAGTTCTAAATGTTCGCTGGCTACGCACACATAGTGGATCTGACAGACAATATTACAATAATGAATGTCTCGAAGAGCAATCAGCGCGATTTTCCTCGATGTTTCGTTTAACACATCGTCCTTTGCCCATGACATCAGATTTCAGTGCTTTTCTAAAATTTGTGTATATGTATCAAAAATTGTGCTTACTGATTCATCTCTGAAAGATCAAAGCTAATTATCGGCTCTCAAACCAAAACACGCACAGTAGGTTCTTAATGCGCTTTTGTGTTTTGTTTTTCCATTGTGTTTTTTTTTTGTGTTTTTACTTTTGTTTTTGTTTTGCTTGTATAAGTAATATCACTCTTTTATATCTCTGCTTTTTCAGAGTGCCAGCGAAGAGGGTTTACAAACCGTCATCGGACAAACGAGGGCGTCCTAACAAAGTTGTCACATTATTTTAGTGAACGCGGTTGCCTGTTATGCAGGATGAAATAAAATGGTAATTCGTACCGCCCCGTTTCTTCATCAAATCCTGCTCTTCACCTTGCACTTGAGCTGCTATCATAATCTGCCCTGTGGCCTGAATTCCTAAACTTGTCGGAACACAGGAGATTTTATGTCTTTACTTTCCTTCTTTTTCTTTCCCTTCTTTCACACAGCTTTCTTACAATTTGTTGTCGTTTAAAAATCCCTACCACGCGTATACTCTATAAGTCAGAATCCCTTGAAAGAGCCCATATCTCTTTGAGGGAAATACAAGAGATAACTACTCCATTTAGAGATTATTTTGTCATAACATCCTTTTGATCCGCTGTTTATTTAAGTGTGAAAAGTGTTTATAGTCTACTTACAAAAAAGAAAACCGAAGAAAGAATAGAATAACATTTGTAGATGAAGAATACAATCTTGTATCATACTACTTGAGCGTCTTGTAAAATGCCCGGCTATCTTTGCAATTGGGAAAAAGAAAGAAATGAAGATCCACGGGGTGGTAAGGTGGTCTTCAGTATGAGGCTGTGATAACAGAATTATGCACTTGTGCCATGTACTGTTTATGACTATGGCAATACGTTGTCGCGTGAATTTCAAAAGGGATATTTCGTTAGCTATATATTGACTACATTTTACAAGAAAGACCAATACTTTTTCGCTCCTGTCATGCCTGTAAACCATCAACACCATGATTTCTAGCATTAAAATTCGATTGCTCGCCATTTGTGTCACTTCATGCCTACTATCATTTTCCGCAAGCGCGATTCCAGAGACGTGGCGACACGGAAAGATGGGAACAACAGGGAACAACTACCAGGTGGCAGATGATAGATTTAGTCCAGGCAAGCCTTTCACCAACCACAAACAGACTCAACAATTATTGACGCACGAAAATGTTCTGCGATTATCCGCCAACCGCGTTACATCTCGGGATAGTACTATGACCGGAAGTGAGGTAACATCGTCAGGAAGGAATATCTCGCCAACACTCGAGCCTGACGGCTCCAGCGTCATCCCGGCCCATATGATTGATCTCTACCGACGCTTTTCGGGAAATCGACTTCAGGCACCGTACGCAAATGTCATCAGGAGTTTCTTTGATCAAGGTCAGGACCGTCAGTAGACTCTCAAACTTTACAAGCCTGCTGACACTTCTCTATGGTGATGACCTCAATCGTTTCCCCTCTGAAAAATTGTACTGGTGATTGCGTAACATTTTAATGCAAATTTCCTCCCATTACTAGAGATTCATCTCAGTTTTGAATTAATGTTTACAATGCTCAGCCAAACCGTCCATTATTCGCAAACGAAATTTGCACAAATTTGTCTGTTCTTTCATCATTACTATTGCCTTAATCTAAAACAACGTTTTGCTTTATATCTGTTTATCTACCCGGGTTATCTACCCGCCTCAAGAGGTACAAAAAGAAAACCGCATGGCACTTAATACAATTCTCAAGGAAGATTAACTAACAAAGCAAGAAAATCAAGACAGAAGAAAATCTAGCATTGCTTCGATGATAAATAATGTGCTATTATTCTAATTTCCCCCTCCTTCTGACTGCATTCACACGCTGCCAAAGGATCGGCTAGTTTCGATTAGAGATCGGCTTCATTAGTGCATCAAATTTGTATTCACATCACACACAGTGATAATAATACATGGGTCCATTGTGCGTAAATGCAAGAAAGCCGGGCAGTTTAGATTGAAAGATAATACTCCCAACAACTTCGGATGCAGCATTCATGCATTGAATTCCAATTTTACACCTGTCTCTGCTTCGCAGATTTAATATTCCTTGTCAGTGAAGGGATCCTATGTCTTTTTTTTTTCTTTTGCTGTGTTGACTCGAAATATTGCAATAGGTGCTGATGGATTCACATAGTTGACCGCTGGTTTTTGTTATTTCGGCATACATTTTCTTGTTAATGGCCTCAACTAGTTGTATGGACATTAGAGTTCAACGTTTGCCCATATTTATTTGTGAACAGGATATACTGCAAACCTTCCATTCGTTGAAGCCATTGCGTAGTCTCGTAGCTCGATTTCATTTCATTTCATTCATTTATTTAAGCACTTCAGTCCGAAGACTGTTCTTCCGCATTTCATTTGAAATATTGAGTCCCTAAAATAGAAAGCGAAGTAGAAGACTGAAGCGGCACTGGAAATATATATGATGCTATTGCTAGTCGTTGGTTTATAGTATTGTGGAACGTATTTACCATTGCATGATTCATGCTCATTCTCCTTTCTCCTTTTTTTTTTCAGGAGAAACACCTACTGAACTTAGGAATCATGTCTCATCCGAAGAAAGAGGTAGGCAACATTCGAAATACGATGTACCAATCGATAACTGCCGCGGATACAATTTCTCATTCGTCGTCAGCATACCCGCGTCTGAGAGGGTGATAAAAGCACAGCTGAGATTCTTTGTCGCGAATCGAGCAAATAATTTGGATTCGACGGCAAAGTTTATTGTTTACACGAAGGACGACGTCGTAACTCACAAACTCTCGAGCCACTTCCTGAATCCATCCGACAGTGAGTGGATAGAAATAGACATCTCTGAATCAATCCAAAAAGCAATGAAAAGAAGAAGAAAAGAAACCAAGTTTGGGCTGGATGTGGATGCTACGTCAAATCGTAGGCATCTGACAATTCATCTTCGTTTGCACATACGCCTCGTTGACGAATTTGACGGCAGATGTTTGGAAGACGGAGGAGTCGAAATTTTACGAGATGCCACTCATAATCCCCTCCTCCTCGTCTACTCCGATGATTCCTCGCCTCAAAGAAGTAAGACGCGAAAGCAAGATGTCGAAATCGATGAACTGATACATCGGGAACGGGAAATGAGCGCCGGAAAGTCTGGAAACGCAAGTCTCCCGCGCATTCGGCGATCCGATGGCAACATGGGAAAACTGTTCGAGCCTCGACGTAGGAGGGCTCTGCGTCGCAATTTCTGCCGTCGTCGTGAAATGCAGGTTAACTTTGACGATATCGGTTGGGGGAGCTGGATCATCTTCCCGAAGGAGTACCGCGCCTACCGCTGCGAGGGGAAATGTCTCTTCCCTCTCACAGACCACTGGACGCCTACCAAGCACGCCATCATTCAGACACTCATGCACCATCGCGACTTGCTCATCGATCGTGCTTGCTGTGTTCCTACCAAACTTGAAGCAATCTCCATCCTGTACTTAGACGACGCGGCCGTTCCCACATACAAATACGCCTACGACGGAATGGTCGTCTCGGAATGCGGATGCCGTTAAGATACTATCCGTCTATTATGCGCACTATCCACACTATCTCAAATAAACCAATATGTTCTACTATTGAAAATGAAATAATTGTCAACGATTTCAACTTTGGATGACTCTATGACGTCATTATTGTGACTTCAATTGTAGATAGTGAGACTAAGCAACATGAATTTCATATTTCAAATGGAAATCGTAGACAGGTAGGCCCTATGTGCAATGCTGAGAACGAAGAGATGACTCGTCTGCCCTTTTCATCATGTCAATTGCATGACGTTGACAAGACGAATTGTCTTTAATATCCCCTCAAGATGCACTTAGGCAAACTTGAAAAATCTTTCATGAATACCCTTCCTTTACCAATATGTTTAACAGAGTTAAAAAGTTTTAGTTTTTTTCCCTCCCAATTATTCAAACAGCTCAAATCAATTAGGCTGCCTTTTATAATTGAAAAAAGCTCATCTTCTCGCTGTCACATTTGATTTAGAACTAACCCAGAATGAAAATAATACGGCCATACATTTTCTTTCTTTTTCGTTCCTAGTGGTAATTTGATGAAGCAAGTGAATGAAAAGTTTATCTAAGAAAGAATAGAGAATATTTTGAAGAGTATTTTAAATGGTTGTATTGATTTCGATTATTTAAGTTAAACAACTTAATGATGGAACATTCAAATGTACGCGATCCTCTGTATTCTGTATTCTAACACTAAATAGTCTAAAATATATGCATTTAAAAAGATAGATACGAGCTGATACTTTCGTGAACAAAAGCTGCGCATGGGGAAAACATTCATGGAAACAAAAATTATTTACATAAATTAGTATAACCAAATGCGGACATGTCTCTTTGCCTGTATAAGTCAGGTCATAAGGGTTTGAATAATCATATTTGTTTATTTTGCTTGTTGAAAACCTTTCATGATGAAGTCATTTCATATTCTCACAGTCATGACGAATAAGCAAAGCTTTTTAATCGTTTTTTTAAATCAAAACCAATTATTATCTAACAAGGCGTCGCCATTATTTTTCCCCAGCAAGAACCACTACAGAGAACAAGAAAGAAACCGACAAGAAACCTATTATAGGTCCTGAAGGTTTATAAAGTCGATGCACCACCACGCGTGGCACTACACGCGACTTCTTTGGTTGCTAGAAGTTCTTAATGAAAGATGCATGATATCGCGCATGACGTCTCCAATCAATACCATACGCCAATGTTTATCTTTGTAATGATAATGGTAGCTATGGCAACTAAACCTCTAATAGCCTCTTCGTTTATCCTTCATAACTGAAACTTGAAGGCACCGGACAAGGAAAGTTGTTGGCCTCATTGAGCCATCATCAGATGATTATCAACGTACGTCAAGTGTGAACCTCATGAGGAATAATTAACTTTTTAAGATTGAGTGACATTTCGGTTTGCCATGAAGTTGAAGAAGTCTAATTCACCATGTGTGATTACATCGACTCGTGAAAGGCGTATTCATGTGTAGATCGTGTCAATTGATATGATGGCAAACATGTTAGAATATCATGACGACTCGCTGTTGAAGGTGGATTCGTTTTCCTCTTTTGCAACAAATATAACATCAACGAAACAGTACCACCACAGTACCATGGAAAGAGATATTTGCCAGGTACAGGTCTGGGTAGTAAGTTTAAATACTTTCAGGTGTTACTCTCACATCATCATCCTCCCAAGACGTTATCCGATCATGACTGGCTGTTGTACATATAATTTGTTTTCTTTGATGATTTCTTATTCCTTTGGGATGATAGGTGATGTCTTATTTGTTATGATTTAGTATAAATATCTTTACTTAGAAACAAGAAATAAGCTTCAACGTAGAATATCATACAACCGAAATGTTGACATAATACCAACCCATAGTTGTTTCTAACCTGTTGTTTGTTTTGCTTCTTTTTTGTCTTTGTTTATTTGGTTTTTTTAAACTCATTGTTAAGTGATTTAATGATGTTCATCCATCCGATGCCAGAATGTATTTTATAAGTTTTTTTTTCATCATGTCATTGTCCGATCACGCTTCTCAATGTGTTTATATATCTTGAAGTGTATACTGCACTCAAGTCGTTGATGGAGCCTATATCGGAGGGAATTCTCAACCGCTGCAAAGTCTTTTTTGTTTTCTGAAGAAAAGTCAAGAACATGATTTAATTCACAACATTTCCAATCCTTCAATCTTTCACAATTTGATTAAAACCAATAAACAAAATGTCAAAATAATGACGATGATGATATCATGTAATAACTGTATGACATTATAACTTGGCATCAACAATGGAGCTAAGAAGGCTAGTACAGTTAGCTACTCGTTGGTAGTCATTTATGGTTTGCTGAGCGTATCCACCTAATAACACACATACGCTCACGCACGCACCATCACTCACACATGCCATCTTGACATTCAATCCTTTGGCATTAGTACACATTAATTTATTTAAATGGAGATTATTGTGTATGTATATATGCGCCATTCTACACTGTAACTTTTGCGAGCATTTCATGATCACTTTTTATTCTCTACATTAAACGCGTTTTACAAAAGAACGTGTGTTCGAAATACATTTCCACGCACATACACACACATATTCATGTCTGTTTATATACTGACCCGTACTTTAACATTTCCTGTTTCAGCAAGGTTTTCTAAATACTCGTTGCAATCCCCTACAATTATATATTGCACTAATTATTCAATTATGGATTTGATGGGAACACATAACACAAGCTCTGCCTTTTAGCTTCCCCTCCATTTTCAACATTTTTAGGAAATTTCACCCATCTGTATAGCTTTACAAGTTTTTGCGTGTTAGCATTATATTTCGCTGTACGTATAGAATATGCAAAATATTGTTTTTTTCAACATTTTTTTTTTTAACACTTGTATTCTTTGTTGGAAATGAAAACAAATGACTGTGATAGCCTGATAATTTATGTATGAGTGTGCGTTTATGTGTGTGTTTCAACTGGTTGGGGTATAGTGACTTCATGTGAGGTGGGATTTAGAATTAGAGCGCAATGTTACATATATTATTATGCATCGATTCCTTGCTAACAAATGAAAAAAAATATAAAAAGGATTGCGTAAAGTTGTTTATGAAAAGCATTTGTTATGAAAGGTGCCTTGTTATATTATATCTCACTTTGAAAGGGGGTGTTCAGCCGCCGCTTATGTGCAGTGTGCATCGTGTTGATGATGGATATGTCCCTATAGTGTGTACGTGCAAAACGTGTGTATGACTTAAACAAGCAATATACACTTTAAGTGTGTGGTTTTTTTTCTTGTGTGTGTGTGTGTGTGTGTGTGAGTGTGTGTGTGTGTGTGTGTGTGTGTGTGTTTTGTGTCGGTCTTTGATAAACGATGATGACAGCTAACGAAAGGAAATACAGTTAAGATGATGGGGAAATACCTCCCTATCTCACAACGTGGCTGGCGTCTACGTGCTTGGAGTCATCCACGATTTTATAAAGACTCCCATAGTCGGGGAAAAAAAGAAATCAACCTGACGTCACAGGTGATGTCATTACTGGAGGGTCGAAGGGCTCTTAATGAACTAGACGATCGCCAACAGCACGGGTAAAAAATAAAACATAATTATTTTTGTGAGGAAAGGGGAGAGATTGATGGGGAGGTGAAGACGGCTGCAGTGTCCAAGCAAAGAATGTGAAGGGTTTTTAAAAAATTAATTGATTGCAGAATAGGGTAACAGATGGGGAAAGGGAGATGTGTGTATGTTAGTTTATCTGTAGGTATGTATGTGTGAGTTGTTTGTCGATGTGTGCAATTCTTTTATACGCGGAATCACGCAGAACACAAATTAGTATATCACACATTCCATGCATTCGTCAAGGAGAAAACGCAAGGAAACAAAATGAGAAACCTGAAATCAACAATACAGTTTGTATAGTCAAGATCGACTTATCGTCGCTGATATTGTATTGCGGAAAATGAAGTGTTTGAAATACAGTGTAGCTATTTTTGATTTATTCTTTTCTCTCGTCATTTTCTCTTAAAGAGGAAATCCAGTCCAAATATAAGCTGCAAAACAGTTCTTGTACTCTATTTAAAAAAAGCGAGTGAATATATTCACTCTTAAAGGAGTGAATACAAAAAAGAGTGAATTTAGAGTGAAATTGGAGTGAATTTTGAGTGAAAATGTTCATTTTCACTCGTTTTGGAGTGAAAATGAACATTTTCACTCAAAATTCACTCTTTTTTTTTGTATTCACTCCTTTGAGTGAATATTTTCACTCGATTTTTTGAGAGAGTACAGTGGATATGAATATGCAAATGAGTGAGCCAACCATGTCATACCCTCACAATCTTCCATTGATCGTGTACAAAAAAAAAATGACAAAAATTCATTGTTTCTGTCACTGACGCCTGAAACAGGGCGTTATTTCGGGTTGAATAACTTCAGAATAGTGATCGGTTAGATATACGATGATTTGAACGTCGGGCATAATTTCGTTTTAAAGAAAATCTTGAAATTTCAATATCTTATGTACAAACTATACTTAAGGTAAGGTGTGAGGGAATGACATGCTCACTTTGCCATTTTCATATCATATTGACTGTTCAAGAACTGTTTCCCCGCAAAATAGCGAAATTTCAAAATTTCAAAATTTCCTTATTTTTCATCCGATTTCGATCAAATTTATACCGTTGAACTCATGACATTTTACCCTTTCTTATTAGACTAACTTATATTTGGAGTGGATTTCTCATTAAAGTTAATGATCCTATTTTCAACGTTACTTGTCAAAAAAAATATACGTGCATATAACATTGCCCCCATTATGTATAGTTCTGTACGAATTCAGGCTGCTTTTCAAACTGCATTTTTAATCATTACACTTATAATTAGGAAACAGTTCTAACAGACACTTGGACGCAAAATATACGTCCTTCAGATTAGACCACGCAGAACACTTTGGCCAGTGACATTTTTCTTATGAAATTAGCCATTTTGCATATCATCTAGATCTCTGACGACGAGATAAACGCCACACGTATGATTCGCACCTGTAACATTCTCTGCAGGGTGTTCAATGCCAGTTTGTCTGGTGGTGAGCTCCGGCTGACCGATGGATGCAACCACCGCTAATGAGTGGCTCAATCAATTGACGTAGTTTTCTTACGTATTAGCCTTCCGGTGTGGCTTTAGCCTCTCTGCGCTTGTGCATGACAAATGAGTTGAGATAATTCAGGTCATGCTATTACAGCAGCAACAATAATAATAATGATAATGATGACGATGATGATGATGATGATGATGATGATGATGATAATAATAATAATAATAATAATAATAATAATAATAATAATAATAGTAATAATAACAATAATAGACCTAATGATAATAATAATGATAACAATAATAGTAATAGTAATGATAATGATAATCATCATCATACTAATCATGACAATATTCCAAGTAATAATAAAAATAGTGATAAAAATGATAATAATAATTGTTATCATAATGCTTCTTCTGAAATAATGCTGCTAGAACAATAAAGCTTGTTTTTATTATGTTTGGTACTAATCATGTTCCTTCTATGTTACTCATGACGTCAAATCTGAGATAGATCACAACAGAAGCATTAAGAACTATAGGAGGATGATAGTGAAATCTTACCCATTATTGGTTGTCGTGATTTCATTTACCGTGATAAATTTGCCCTCTACATACTCAGTCATCTAGATTTGTTACTAGGGAATAAATGCAACACTCTGTGTGCATAGCGGTTGATGACGTACACAGACTTTGTGATCTCAGAATATCTAGAAAAGAAGGAAAGATAAAAGCACCCATTTCCTCAAGGTATTCATGAAAAATTAAGGGTTCCATGAGCTCACGTATTTGCATCCGTTATCTCGGTCGTTCCAACGATGCATGACATGAAATTCAAATATCGCATTGCTTTTAAAGGGATCGTCTAGTTTTGGTAGTAACCTAATTTCAGGTTTCTAACATTTTTTTTTTGTGAGATAATGAGAAACCTCTTATGAAATATGAAAGAGCATGTAATTCCATAAGGAAATCAACGTTTATTTGATGAAAATTGGTTTTGAAATGCTGAGATATCCAAAACAGAGCGATTCTAATAAGTATGGGACCCATACTTCATTACGATCGCTTTGTTTTACTCTGTTTTTGGATGTTTCAGTCATTCGAAACCCGATTTTCATCAAATAAACTTTGAATTCCTCTTAAAATGGTTTGCTCTGTACTATTTCATAAGTGTTTCCCTGGTATCTCACACAAAGTTAAAAGCCCAATTCTCATCTCCACCAATACTGTGCCATCCCTTTAAACTATATGAATGAGTGTTTGAAGTATGAATTTTGTTCCGATTTACCAGATCTAGGCTATATCTGAGAGTTGTATGAACAGATAAGGTCTAAACTTTATCCTTTCCATTTTATTATCTTCCTTCTTTCCGTCTGACTTTATTTGATGAATTCGTTTGAGTGATCATATTTTCATTTTATCGATTAATTTTCAGTGAGCGCTAAGGTGTAATATACTTTTTATGGTCACATCAACACTGCTACAGATTTACGAAGGAGACAGTGTGCATAAACACTGGCCAAATGAGTGACAGCAACGAGATCGGAAATTACATCTACTCAATTAATAAACATTGAGGATTTGACTTTTTCCGTGTAGTATCAAAATATACAAATCCAAAGTAGAAAAAACTTGTTCATTGACTGTACTCGTTGAATACATTATTAACCGACACATTAATACAATATCTTTGATAGAATTTGATCAGTTCTCTTTTATAAATTTGTGTTCCACGTAGAAAAGTTTCGAATTCCACGAGCAACACTTAGTAAGAAATTACAAACGTGCTTCATTACAGGAATCCGTTTTGACTAATCAACTAATTAATGATTACCGGTACTGTGATAGATACAGCAAATTTCAATGTTCTTATCCATGTAGCGTTAACAAACTATTTTCGTGACATGGAATGGAGTCGTCCGGGGCATGGTACGAACTACAACTATACAGTTTGTTAAAAATTTCTTTAAAAACAAACAAAACGAAGATTAACCAGCTAAACTTTCCTGTTAGACATAATTATGCTAAACTGTTTAATTTCAAGATAAAAGATATTCATTTTGACCTTACGTCACCTGAGTACTGCAACTCGAAAACATCCGACCAACTGACAGCTATACGTGGTCGTTGCCATCATTGCTTTTCAACAAATGTCAAAAATATTGTTCGATGACCTGGCCGAAAACACAAGAGTATACACTTTGTAATCATGGTAATTATGGATGATTAGTAGCCATCATGTCATGAGAATATCATTTGTTTCTGGACTAAGATTGACGTCCGTTTGATGGGAATCCACGTCGTGTGTGTGCACTCCGGAATCGTTTTGTCCATCTTCGGATGATTTCGGTACGTCTCGCTCACCCTTTTCAACGTTTGGTGAAACCTCGGCGGGACTCGTTGTTCCTTCGGAATTCGTCGGAGATCCATTACTCGCTGTCGTTGTTGTTTTTCGCTTCCGACTCCGCGTTCGACGAACGTTCTTCACCATGAGTCCCGAATCAGCCAGGGGAAGTCCCTGTCCGTAGGCATCGATATCACTCATCCTCTGAAGTATTGAACTGGGGTCTATTTTCCGCTTCCTGCCGTCGTTGACATTCGGGCTCGTCTTGCACGACGAGTAGCCCGGCGAACTGCTCCGATCGCTGTGGATTCTCCTTTCAATGGTCGGAGACGGCGTAAGGTTCGTGTTGTCCGACAGGGTGTCAAGGTTTCCATCACGAATGCTCAGATCGGAGCTTTTCTTCACGGGAACCGCGATGGCATGCGATGTAATCATCTCCGAGGCTTGTTTGACTCTCACCAGCTCGTTACGCAAGTCCTCGTTTTGCTTTTTCAGTCTCTCATTCTCCTCAATCAGTTTGTCTGCGTTTAGCTGCTCCAAATCAGATATTCGCTTCTTGAGCTGAGAGTTCTCAGTCTGAAGTTCGTCCACAGAGACCATCGATAGTTTTCCATTGATGCCTTCCGGTTGAATGTCTACACTGCGCACGCGCGTCGGGCGGCTACCCATCCTTTATGAAGTGATGATGCTCTTAAGAATTCAAACAATCTGTAATGGAAGAGTGAGAGAGAAAAGCAAAATGTCAAATTTTGTCATTTTTTTTAATTTTTGTATTTGTATTTTTGTATTTTTGTATCATTTTGGTCTAAAGATTAATTTTTCCAGTAAACTGTGCGCTTAGAAACATCTGTATTAAGCGCCTCATAAATGTATTGTATTATTATTGTTATCATTATTATTATTATTATCATTATTATTATTTACTATTATTATTGTTATCATTATTATTATCTATTTATTTATTATTACTGTTATTATTATTGTTATTATTATTATTATTATCATTATTATTATTATTATCATTATTATTAAATGACACTTCACAATCTGTGGTGTATTTCCCTTACACCAAAGCATACATCCACAGACATAGACGCATACACAGACACAAAAGTACACAAAATAATTGGCAGACTTCGAAGAAAGCGAGAAAACATTGCAGTTAAATACCCTTGTCGGTTTTTTATATTAGATTTAATGATTCACTTATATGGAACTTTTTTTTATTTAAAAAGATATTCACGAGCAAGTATCTTGTGTTTGTTGTGTATTGGACACAGCTCGGAGTTTTGTGCGCCATCTTTCCAAACCTGCAGATGGCAAACCACTTGCTTTGTAACAAGGAAAGTTGCGTTGCGTGATAACAACGGCAAATGGCTTTCCGTACGACGAAGCCTATAGCTCTAAAATATTTATCAAAAAAAAAAAACACGTCGTGATTCAGGCGTCTCATAGACGTTGCCATGACGACCGCCTTGTTCCATGCTGACAAGATAATCACACAGAGAGCCAATAATTCGGAATATAGATGAAAGCGGTACTACATTATTCATACTTTTGCAAGAGCGAACATTATTTTCATTCTGCTGTGGACACAAAAAGCAGTGACTTAAACTATAATTATCTTCATCATAGAAAAATCTGAACCCTAATAAAGCAGTCATCTCAAAGAGACGTTGCCATAACGACTGTTTTCCATGCTAACACCCTTGAGGTGACATCCCGGTGTTAAAGGGGATGGCTAGTAAGTGATCAGTGGGAATCAGTGGGAATGCTGGGGATGATTGTTTAAATCCTCGTGGGATTCATTTAAGAGTACATTATACATCTATTGTTGTGTGAAAATTATTTGCTTCAGAATGGTCTCATATTCAAGTAATGTGAAGTTTAATGTTTCCAGGTTAGCATGCCTGTACAGTGACGGGGCATTAAACTGCACATTACTTGAATATGAGACCGTTCTGAAGCAAATAAATTTCACACAACAATAGAAATACAATTCAACTCTGATTATTTCAAGTTGTTTTTTTTTAACGAGATTATAGACAATCATCAAATATTTCATTTGTAGATTCTGCACAAAGTGGGAGGGGAAAGAAAAATCAAATGTACCCGTAGAACCAAAGCAATATTATGTCGACGATTTTAATCAATGAACGTAGTTCTATAGTTCTGTATAATTCGACCGTGCGAGGTGTATGCATTTATCAAATATCAAACGTAGGAAAAGTCACAAAAACATAGAAGTAATTGAAATATAAATCATGCACCGACTTTCACTGCATAAAATAATTACGAAAGTATGACTTACAGAGAGAAAAGGAGAGAGAGAGAGAGAGAGGGGGGGGGGAGGGATAGTGTGAACACGTGGAAATCAGTAATCATGACACGCGATGCCCACTTTTACCTGCTTGCATTATGTGTACAATCTTGCGTGATTCTGAAGGCAATAGCAGGCACGAAGGTATACCCCACTTATCTTCATATTATGAAACACCGAAATGTCACCCCGATCTCCACAAAATAGGGGATGGGGGACGGGGGGGGGGGGACAATCCAAAACATACACTCTATCTGACGTGAAGTATGAGAATGATTTGATATGAGCAAGTTTATCATGATTACGCAATCCCAGCCTGCAATTCCCGTCGCTGGTTACACTTCGTAACTAGGCAACCGACGAATAGAAAAGATACCGCATCACTTTTAAAAGCCCGCCAAAATTTCCTGACATCCAAGGGATCAATGCCGTTCTTTGACAAAGACGCAAATCAATTTATTTCATCCTGCCGTCGCTGAATAATTTTGACGGATGCAGATGAGATGATGACTCCAGCTTGCTACCTAGACCGGCAAACAGTGATTGATGGCTTCAATTACAGGTGGGCTGGCGGCAAGATAGGAAATGAGTTTAGAGCCGGAGAATATTGTTTCGTCGAACGATATGAGAGAGAAAGAGAGAGAGAGAGAGAGAGACATGTACTGCGTTTTATGTGAGAAAGGAAGACAGATGGTGTAACACGAGAGATAGGAATAACACAAAAATGCCATACAGAAATGTAGAAGTTTTCAGACCATGGTTCGGATTTCACTGACGAAAACAAAAATCAGTATGAGTTCCTTTGACGGCCATGGTGAGAGTTCGGGAAAAGTGAAAGAATTAATCATGAGCATTTATTCATCAAAATGTATTGTCTCATCTTTCCATCAGAGTAGAATAAAACCTGTCCTTCAATCAATCTATCTATTTATCTATCTATCAAATATTATGCACAGACGCACAGACACACGCACGCACACATGCTTATATATATGTACATACATACATACATACATACTTACATACATACATACATACATACATACATACATACATATGTTTCAATCTCTCTTCATTAGTTTCACATTTTTTTTTATGGCAAATAATTACTTTGCGATAGTTCTGTTCAATAATTCCAAGAAACAGTGTTGATTTTTTTAAAGCTCTGCAACCTTGCATAAGGAAGGAAACCGCAAAGTCATAAGCAAAACGAAAACAACAAGAAGAACAAACACTCAACGCAGCCAGAGAAGGTGGCAAATATACGTTTCCAAACCATTAATAACACAAACATTGATAAGTGTTTGCTATTGCTTTTAGTTCTTCTAATACGCTATGACGAGCTAGAAGCAGCGGCATTGCCAAAGTCCGTGGGCTCCGAAATTGCTCCAACCTGCTTTTCTCCAAGGTACGTCAATAGTATGATGTTCGTGTGTGTGTGTGTGTGTGTGTGTGTGTGTGTGTGTGTGTGTGTGTGTGTGCGTGTGTGTGTGTGTGTGTCACGTCTCTGGCAGGAAAAAAAACTCCCTTGAAAGATTCGATATTTTACTGTTTCTTATTGGCATGTGAAGAAGAAAGCAAACACTCTTCATCCGCATACTAATCAGTCTAACCGTGGAGCTCTATACGATCTTACGATATACCGTTTGCACTCAAGCGTTATCTTCCTCACCCTACCGCTTCATCTCTCGCAAGAGTAATCTCTGAACGCACCCCCTCCCCATCCTCCTCCGTTCATAATGCGTTTTCTTTCTTCATCTTTAGAGACTGTGGCATAAGTCCAGTAATGTATTCCTTCCCCTGGCCACGTCAAATATACTCGTCCAATTATTCTCATAATATAAGTCCAGGGGACATCATCATATTACATGATAGTGTATGAAAGGAATTGACAATACCTATCACCAATTGCTGACTTTTACATGACTAAATTTTGATAAGATTATTTTTGATTAGTTAATTCAGCCTTTTAGATTCTTCCTCATTATAATGTGTAATTGACAGAATGAAATTTCTTGTCGTACACACATCTTCATTCTAACATTCTATCTATCAATTGCATATATGCAAAGGCACACATGCACGCCCTCACACACACACACACACACACACAAACACATACACACATGCAGAAAAACACACATACAGACACACCAACACACACACGCACACACACACATCGTCTGTCTGTCTGTCTGTCTGTCTCTTTCTCTTTCTGCGCGCTTTTCTCCTCCCTTTATTTCTCTCTTGCTTCTTATCCTTAACACGTCTTCTTTCCTGGCAATTTCCATTATCTCACATGTCCTTTCCTCCATCATGTTTCCTCCTCCTCCTCCTCCTCCTCCTCTTCCTCCTCCTCTTCCTCCTCCTCCTCCTCCTCCTCCTCTTCCTCCTCCTCCTCCCATCTCTCCATCCCGCATCTTCACTCCTATGAAAGGACAACCCTCTCCCTGCACCCGCGGCTTGATTGACGTATGTAAATACACACCTCAATTAACATCCATCTCTTGTCTCGTAAGTAAAGAGAGTTGCAAATGGTTCGAGAAACATCATCACCTAGCCTCTTGTGACGTGCCGTTAGCGTATTAGAAATTCTGTGTGGCTACACGCCGAAAATTAGATTGAATTGAACCCCGTTGCTATGAGCTACCACAAAGCAATGCATGATACAAGACAGGAACAGATAAAATCCTGAAAAATTGAATAAATGAAGTGGTAGCAGAGAAGTCATCGATGCACTGCCGACACGCTCACTTGCGACCATAATGGACCTAACAATTACCGAGCACACTCATAAAATATAAAAAAGTTCATGATTATCATAATGGCATACGGCATAGAAAGAAATGTCGAATAGGGCTACACATTTATATAGTGGTTGTGTGATGACTTTTAGTATTAAAAGCAGTGCAGATTGTATACTTTGTGGTCGCTACATCGATGTTTCAGTCTCATTTTCTCCCACTCTATTGGGATATCACTGCTTTCTTTACTCCCATGGGTTCATATCAATGTTACTGTTAAAATGCTACATGTTAATGGCCTACTGATAATTTCTCCTTTCTCCTCTTAAGTTCTTGAAATACATCAAGGGCTTAGTCATTAATCACCATCTCTTGATACTATCTGATCTACATAATAATCTGAACGTCAACTTCTAATTTTTTTAAAACAAAACATGATTATAAAATATTTAGTTAAGGTTTTGTCAGCGTAGTCTAAGACTCATTTTCCTGTCTCCGTCTTTGCCTCATCACTTATAGTATAGATATTTACGTACCCCGTTCTTTCTCACTGCGCATTACATCATGATGCAAGCTAACAGCCCTTCAAGTAAAGGCACTGGACTAATAGTTAATAAATTTATCAAATCTGCTGCTGGCGACACGTGCTTGTTTTGATTTTGGTGCACCAATGGCTTAGAATCTGACCAAATCACCGATTGCCATCAGTTTCATGGTTTGAATCTCAAATTCAGAGTCCACTTCAATGAACAGGTGGACATTTATTATACGTCAATGCCAGCACATGCATGCAAGGAAACACAAAACACAAACGCACATACACAAACACACGCACAAACAGACAAACAACGCACAAACGCATAAACACATATCCCTCTTAACTCTATTATGCTACAAGTAATCACTCTCTACACAAGCCAAACTGTTACCCAAACATATTTCGGACTGCATACGATAAATATGCACTTACGCAATGTAAACCAATGTTAATAGTCAATGGTTAAGAAAAGTAGTAATCTCATTGCATTCATTCCCTCAGAAAACACCGTTATTTAACTTTTCCATTATACATTCCTGAGGTAAATTCGCCACAGAATTTTTCATCTTGACCTAATTAATGAAGTATCTCTGAATCTTGCTCCATCCTGCTCTGGTGGTGAACGATTAGATGAAACTAATCAAATTCATTGAGTCTGAACAAAATCAGGTAAAAAGAATATGACGAAAAGATAAATCAACAAACCAAAGAAATACTGTTTCTTGGCTTAAATGATTAAAATTCACGACGATTTTTTTTTCACATCTATTCTCGAATTGTCATCTTTCTCCTCTTTTCTCCTCTCTTTGAGAACTTTGATTTCACTTTCAGAAGGATTAGATGCCATTCAGACTTGGATATTCAGTTCTTATGTTCTAAAGGCACGTACCTACAGCACGCAACTCCAAAGATTCTACTCTATACTGACGTACATGTTTCACTTATAGTAAACTATCTAAGGCCAGTGGGGCAAAATATCAAGTGCACATTCCATCGATATGGTACAAAATAATATGAAGCATACAAACGATCATTACCGATTAATATCGAAAGAGGTCAGACCAACGAGGTGAGGCGAAAAAACAAAATATTGTGTAATTAAAGACATTCTTTATACTGCTCGTCAACATTCTATAACGTGATGTTCAGGAAAGGTTGTTGACCAACAAATAAACGAGTTTGCAACTCGCGAACTTTCTGTATACGATACCCGACATTATGACGTCATTACATTCGATGCGACTTTGTTCTGGAAAAAGATGTACCGGGTACCTCTCTTTTGCACGACAGATCGACGCGAACTGGGTTCGTATAGTGCTATGATAATACTATGTAGATTTGTAAGCCAGCGTGTCGATTTAGGTGACAAACTTGACCTTCTAAATCGAATTTTCAGTTTTCTGAACTTGCTATTACAGCATACTCTACGTACATGCGCAGTGAGAGATTTAATCAGCTGCATACTGCTCTCTCGTCCGTCAATGGGGGCGGATCACAGCCTAACGAATAGAAACAGGAAGTCAGTCAAAGACACATATAGAAGGAGAAAGAGAGCCCAGGAATAAAGAACATTTAGAGAAAACATGTAACCAATAACACCTCCAAGAGATTGAGTGCTACTCGAAGGTTGCAACGGAATGATTTCTACTTGTCATTCGATATGTTTGATGAATCTGTTTGTGACAGACACCAGGGCTCGCTGTGTTCTCTTAAAAACAACGTATACCAAAATCAAAAGCAGTTGCTGTTTCCTACTTATAAGGATTTGAAGATGGAAGCGCGCTTTTGGTGTTTAGTGGTGGACATAAATATAAGGTTATCTGGTTATTGTCGTTGCCAAGGCTACTCCCCCTCCCCCAAACAAAATAGGAGAACAGAACATAATTATTATGACCCTTCTACATGTTATGAATCGCAAAACAAAACAAGACAAAGGTGTGAAATACTAAAGCTATCTTTCAAGATACTATACAAAACTCATGAAAATGGTTATAAGCCACTCAACCTTACTGTACTTATCCATTGACTGACAAGACGCACGTATACACTACAGACACATAAAATGCATATTTCATACACCTTCACAATACAAAATTATAATGACACCGTTGAAATAATGCTCTGAAATGGGGTTGCAAAAAATATTCGTAGTTCACAGAGGCATGTTTTATAGGCGCCGTCTGCTTAGTTGTTTTCGAAAACATTATGCCCCCGAGCTGTCGAGAAAGCGACGAGTACGGCATAGCACTGACAACCTTTGACGGTTTGTGCTCGTAATTAGCCGTTGCCATTAACCGTCGCTCCGGGATGCGGTTGTCTTGGTAACGAAAAGGTGTATTATTAACCCATTAAATCCACTCTTCTTAGTCAAATGACACGTCGCTGCTCCAACCTAACTTTAATGGAGAACGAGAGCTCTGGCTGGACAAGCTGTAATCATGAAGATAACGAACAGTGCAAAGATTGACGCCACAGCCATGGAAACTCGCAGGGACGGGGTACTTAATGAAGTATGTCAGAAAGTGGACTTTAACAAAAGTCATCATGAGGAAATTAATGGACTTTATACCATAGCAGCGGTGACAGCTCAAGGGTGAGACTTGCTCACCGATCGTATCATATCAGCGATTGGCATGACGAAATGTAGCTCAAGGACATGTCTCTTATATTGTTCTTTTTTCTAGACTGGAGGATCGTGCGTTACTTATTTATTAAGATTCTTTTAATGAATCAGGTGCAGATATTGAAAAAAAAAACAACAACAGAAGAAATGCAACGGAGAATCAAAAGTCTGATCAGTTCTTGATAGTGACATTGTCGATTTCAAAGAAATATACGGAATACAGATCGTGTCCATCGATGAAAAAACCTTTGATTGACGACTTATGCCTCGTTGATCAGAGAGATGAAGTACAGTATAATCAAGGTTATATTATACTAGCGAGCTTCCACTTAATGGCACGTGTTGCGAAACGATCAGACACCAAGTCTTGCAGATTGGTGGCAGATATGTATGTTCTCCAACCCATGAATCATCAATCTTTGGAAGCAAGTGATTTATCTTTACAGAGATTTTTTTTTTTTTGTTACATGAAAACTATTTCGTTGAAAGGGTCTTGTAAGCAACAATCCACATGATTTATAACAGGAATTTACTTGCTGTATAAATAGTGTGAACAAAACACAAAAGTAATTGAAACTATCTTGTCAGTGTTATTCCACAGCCCTCTCATGGACACCTTATGAATACAAGCCCACATAAACATATAAATCTTCTCACTTTGGAGTCCTCGATTAGACGAATTTAGAAGCAATTTATCATTCAAACACTTTGTATTAGGCTTTGATATGTATTATCACTCTTACCCATCGAAATACCACATGGGCGGTAGGTATATGACAGGAGAAAAAGTAAACGTTGATCGAGCAAACACTGTGATGACTTATTTTAGAGTTTTTAAAAGCAAACTTTGATGAGACTTTAAGTAACCATTTTTCTTCTTCGATCTGTAAAATATGGTGTCCAGCAAAATAATTCGCTCACGTCCTGAGCAAAAAGGAAATACCTTCTGAACTGAGGAAAGGTTTGAAAGCGGGGTAGTTGTCTTGAAAGAAAAACAATAATCTTGGTATGAGGATTTAAATTTCCAACTATTTCATTTCACCATATTACAAGTGGCGAGATACCAACTGACCTTGCATTCGGTCGTCCGTTCTCGATTTTATCTAATTTCCTCCTTTTCTGCAAAGGTGTATGATGTGTATGTATGTATGTATGTATGTATATGTATACGTATGTATGTATTATATATCTATGTATCTATGTATAATTATGATGTGTTAATAACGTACGTGTCCAATGAAACGTCATACGAAAATTGATAGCCGTTTCGCCACAAAAAAGGGTGAGAGAAGGTTTTTATAAAAGACTATAGAATATTTTCCCATTCGTGTGATCAATACTATAATTCATGGTATATCTTCAGATTCTTATATCCTGTAAAATTGCATGCACGAGGTTGTTTGTCTCTGTCCTTGAGAGTGATAAGAGATTAATGAATGTCCCGGAAGACATGAAACTTCAATGACAAGTTAGCTTGAAACTCCAGTTCAAACTCTCATCAATCACATCGTCATTAATCAGGAAGTTATCCTTCGAAACTGTGAGCGTTACAACTTATCATGACCAAGTGAATGCAAACGCCTCAGCGGACTGAAAATATGTAGATCGTGTATTCTGTTGCTTTCGCGTCACACAGCTTTTTTTCACGCTTACATTGCATTTATATGAATGAGACTGATTTTGGAATAGTCACAAATGTTACCTAAAAAGTAAGAAAGACAAAAGAATGACAACTGATAACATATACACAAACAGACGCAAATAGGAAATATGAAATTGAGCTGGTATTGAGGAACCATGAGACCAAAACATGATTTGAAAGCCGAGATAGTCTTGACCTGAAAGGTTAGGTTGGTCAGCATCGCTTCCTCGTAAATGACAGACGTCATATTCCGGGAATCACGGTTCAGTAACATGGCACTGCATCCTATCACGCCTGTCGCACTGCTGCAGCGGGTAACAAGGATCCGCACTGCAGTTGGAAATGAATCCCTCGGAAACACCATTAAGTGTGAATTCCAGTGTGTCGTCTCAGATGCTAAGACTGCATACAGCGTGAGATCTCCGGTCGAAAACAAATGATATCATCATTTCAAGTGCATCGTTAAAATCAAAATGTCGAGAACTTCGGTAAATCTTTAACATAAAAGGCCATACAAAACTACAGTGCATGAATGTAAACAAACATTATCATGTCATGATAACATAGACACTTGGAAAAGGTCCCTAGCCTTCTATTTCTGGATACTGCTTTATATTTCACTTTCGTGTTATGTTTCATACCTCATGGCTAGCTGTTAGGTCAACAATGTAAGGACAATATCATAGTTACAATACTTCGTCTGATTTAGCTATGTTAATGTTCTTCAGATGACACATTTATACAGTATTCCAAACTAAACGATCTCAAAACGTAATTTTATCTACCCAGAAATACAAACACACACACACACACACACACACACACAATATATATATATATATATATATATATATATATATATATATATATATATATATATATATATGTATAATATCAACATTAAGGCAGTACAAAATGCATATTCACTGCAGTCAGAAAAGTTTAACAGTTTGGCTTGTGTAGACAGCGACTACGTAGCATAATAGAGTTAAGAAGGGTATGCGTTTGTGCATTTGTGTGTGCGTGTGTGTGTGTGTGTGTGTGTGTGTGTGTGTGTGTGAAAGGGTGCCATACAGTACTGGTGCCATATCAACGGAGAAAAGAAAATAATGCAACTCTTGCAACTTTATATTCCAATATCGTGTTGCTGGTTCAGCGCGGTTCAAGTTTCCGCTACGTCAACATCTAATACCGACGAGACCCACAAGGCGACATAAAGTCCACACATTGATCGTGGCAGAAAACCTGTCCAAATATTTGACGTGAAACACCGCAGCTGCAACAGTGGACATAACGACAATGACGGAACGACCTCGCAAATTACCAGCAGTTCATCATACCATTTCTTTTGCTTTCGAATTTGGGCAGGCGGTTGGGAAATTGGCACTGAAAGAACGTTCATCTAATCATGGCAGTATATTTTCAAGGATGAGGGGGGAGGGGGCGGGCATGGTAACATAAGAATGTATTCGTGCTTGCGTCTCTATGGGATGTTACAACTTTCTAACCCAGAAAATACAAAATTATAAAAAACAGAGGGCACCATTCTGTCAGATATGGTAATCATTTGTCCAAAAATGATAAGAAAGCATTGGATTACGTCGACATTGTTCAGTTGTCCGGCATGAATTTGGCTCTACCGCAAATTGGACGGGAGTACAAAGCAGAGTGCAATTTGTCATTAGTTTTTACCATTATTTGAACTGACGTGAGTAGATGCATCTCTTTATCCACCACGCCAGACAGAATGACATCAGCATCCGAGGGATAAGAGGTTAGGTTTCTGGGTTAACGAAAAGCTCTCGAATAGTAGATTGTTTTCTGAACCACGGTCCGAACAATGAGAGTCAATGCTTTCGCGTCTTACCTTCTAAGGATTACTTTTATCAAATACAATTGACATTTTGTGTGGTTTGGTTTAAAGTGATAACTCACAATGTTTTTCTCCCATCTTCTCGCAGTATTTGAAGTAAACTTTGACATCTTTAAAACATATATATAACAAAAATTTTTCCTTGCAGTCATGTTTCCTTGTTCCATGCACAAATTCAAACGAAGCACATTTTAGCATTGCAAAATCCGCTTGAAGAAAAACAAAATAAAACAAGAAATCGTTAGAATAAATTGGCAGTGCCTTTAATGTCAATATGTTAAACTATACTTTGGGGATCATTATTCTGTCAATGGATGAATATTTCATATTTTTCGCATTAATGATATACGTACTTGCAGGAGATTAAATGGGAGAGTCCACGAAAGAGAACTTCAATGAAGCAAAGTCAGACGACAGTTACCATGACGACTGCTACATTGACTGAGAGATACATGCTACTCGCCTTCAGCAGACGGAATTGATATGAAAAGCTCGGAAACTATGATAAAACACCGCATCACCTTTACATTTATTTGTATGTTGATCTGTAATTGATAGCACTTACAATGCCCACAGAATCTCGCAGATTTTCCACTATGCCTCCAAATCGTATGCTTAACTCTACCTATATAGATATAAACAGCAGAAAAGTGGCGAAAGTTAGGATTTACGACATTAAAAAGTGCACTGATTACTTACAATCATGTGAGAAATTGCTTCCTCCGCTGAAATCCACTGCACAGCTTTCATTTCGAATTATGTCTTCAAACCATCACAATGAGGAGCTTTACAAAACGACCCGCATTCGCTCCATGATAACTTATCCTGTGTTATGGGAGATGAATCACTGATCACTACTTTTCGTGAGTTTGTTATGTTTTGTTCCAGCAGTAAAACACGTACTGGAAAACGCACTAAGATTGACCTGCCTGCTTGCCTACCGCGAGATGGGCCTCAAATGCCACTATTACGCTGTGCACTCGGCGTGAGTATTTTGCAAAATACCAAACCCCACTGCAGTCGAGTACAGCGCAAGAACCACAGGGATGCTCATCACACGAAACATGCAGGGCAGCACGCACGCCAGATGCATGCATTTACATTCATAATGCACACACGCACACATCCTCAGCTCCACTATGTGTATACGTGTTCGCGTGTACTGTATCTGCCTGATGCTCAGGTAGAGTAACTCCAAGGCGTGATCACAGAACGCACACACCCAAATAATTTTCGTAGACAAACCAACGTCGTCATACACACAGCAGTAGAGGTGTACCTAGTCGACATGGAATACACTGTACATAACACGGAAAATATTATAGATTAGTAACGATACCAGAATTGTCTTGACTTCTTCATCTGAATCACTCTTGTCGAAAAGTGCATTTATACAAAATGGTAAAAATAATATAGTAAAATACGATTCGCAAACACTTGTTTCATCGTCTAATCCCCTCTTCCCATATCTCCCCTTCCACGCCCTACAAAACTATACTAGAATAAAGGGAAAATGTTAAAGAGGAATTAGAGACATAAGAGACACAAACAGCTCCTAAACCTACAGTTTGGAAATGAAGCAAAATAAATTGAGATCGTAATATCCTTAAAAGGTGTTGCTTTTTCGTAATGTAATCAGCAAACGACGCTTTGTAAAAGCCTCTTTCGAGTTACTTCGCGAACGATGAAAATAATCGTAAATTTGTGCTGTTGTTTTTTTTCGGTCAAAATGATTCACACGTATTCCATTGCTCTCGGATGACAACGTCCACTAATTAACGAAGTAATCCTAGCATTACGATTCATAAGACCATATTCTATTGCCCAGGCTGGCTTCATTAAGACTACTATACTAATAGAAATTCGCGCTGCCGCCGTCTTTAATGGTACCGTGCTATCGTCTGATTATCCATTAAGGTCACTACAAAGAAGCCTTAACGAACTCTTTCTGTATGAATGCTTTATCAAACATACACACAAAACTATACACACGTTATCAATTATAATTTACCGTGAAATTTAATTTGTTGGGAGAGTGTTCGTATTGGGAGAGTGTTCGTATTGGGAGGACATAAAACAACTTATAGTGTTAAATATCAACAAGCAATTATCACGATCAGAATGCAAGGGAAGCAGTGCTTTCGGAGCGTTTCCCGCCGTGCAAATCTGCATCCTCGCCGTCAGCAACGGAGATTGCGTTGTCATGGTTACGGAGGTCGGTGACTTGATGAGGTTTGATGAGGAAACGTGTCAAACATGTCTTATAGTGGGGTGGCTTAGTGAAATTATCGTGACACGGCGGACAAAAGCATGATTTTTTCACCAAAGGTACTTCATGATGTACCTTCTCAAAAAATAGGGTGCTCCAAGAAAATTGATGCTGGGAAGGAGGTTAGAGGTCAAAGGTCAATGACCTTTATTTGTGAAATAGGTTTTTTGGCTATTTCTCAGGTCAGGAATATCCAATCTGGATAAAACTTGGCAGGAAGAATATTGAGAACAAGTAAAATATTTTGATTGAATTTGGGGTGAAATTTCCAAAGGTCAAAGGTCAAAGGTCAATGAACTTTTTCTAAAAATCATGTTTTTGTTTATTTCTCCAGGTAGGAAGATTCAATTTTCACAAAATTTGATATGAACGTTGTATAGAAGGTACCAAGAGTATAAACCAGGGGTCAAATATAATTGTTGATTTGTGCGTTGCCATGGCAACCCAAAACTAGGGTTTTTAATTGAAGTTAGTTACAGGAGGCTATTTTCCAGTTTGGAAGAGATTCCATTTGAATAGGTACAACTGATCAACGGGATGTATAGAGGTTTGAAATACTTTTCATTAGTGTTAAGTGGTATGTTGTCATGGCAACTACATATATAGATTTTGGTTAAACTTAAAGGAGACTTCAGAACTTATGAATTTGAAGAGATTTCCATCAGGGTTGGTATTATTGATCAACAAAAAAGTCGCCAGACAAAGATTTGTCACCTTTATAGCATGTGGGTTGAGTGAATGCAGCAACAATAGTAGAACACATCAGTGAGAGTTTGAGGAAAATTGGACAATCCGTTCTAAAGTTATGAATTTTTGAAGTTTCTGCTCATGCAGTCGAGGCTGGATGAGAAGACTACTATACCTTGTAATATCACATGTGTACAACGATATAAAGAATGAATAAAGAAAATTCAACATAAATTATTTTCGCTTACAAAAGGATACTCGACTTCTCTTTCAGAAGGCAGGGGGAATAATATTACCCTTGACATACGTCACTAGCAAGTCAAAGAAACTATGTGAACTTTATTCAAAAAGTATGGTTTTGTGAAATTCTCATTTCATTTTCCTTAGAATGTGCGCATGTGACATCATACACTGTGGTAGTCTTTTCATCCAGCCGCGACTGTGCAGATACCTTAAAAAATCATAACTTTTGAACGGATTGTACGATTTTTTCCAAGCTTTCTGTGATGTGTCCTACTAATATTGTTGTATTCACTGAATCCACGTGCGCATGAAGGTGGACTTGTCCTTTAAGGACAGATTCTGAAAGAGCAGACTGTAAGCTTTAAAATGATGTATCACACAATTCAAAGGGATTCCCCTAACCTATCTAAATAATAATACCGGTACTGGAAAGAAAGCACACACTCTGGATAAGTATGAACTGAGAAAAGAGGCTGCATTGTCTATTTTAGCGTTTAATCTTTACCAAGCTGTCTCATGTCATTATGTTCATCTTTTCTTCCCCCCTCCAATTTTCATTTGAGTTTGTCATTATTAATTTTTGATGATAAGAACGATGCCACAAGGCATTGTTTCTTAAAAATGCTTCAACTGCTCCTTCAGGTCCAAAATCTACATCAATATATATTATTTTCCTGATCTCCTCAACATTTTCCAAAAATAAAGCATACACCTTTTATGCATTGAGTCCTCCTTTTTGTGGATAATTAAAGGCAAAAACCCAAAATTAGTGCTTGAAAATTATTCTTAAGTGTGAGTTACGGATAGAAAGAACCTCTGTAAAAAAAAATGAATCTGTATAATCAATGTTAAGTATTGTTAATAACACAAAATGTGAACAATATTTCTATGATAACATGTTTCCAGACTAAACCGTCCGCATTTATGCTTTAATGAGAAAAATACTGATATCTCTTTATATGTTTGCTTTGATTGCAAAAACTGTATATGGTAGGATGTCTTGTGATACAACAGGGGGGCATTTCATGAAGCAGTTTGGTCAGATATTTTTCTGACAAACTGTTACAAACTACAGAAATCCTTGCATCTGATTGGCAGAGAGCAAATTTGTCCGACAACTTGTCGGACAAAATGCTTCATGAAATGCCCCCAGACCTACACATATTATGCATAAAATGTGATATCCTGAACATTTTTTTCAAGTCACTCTCCCAAAAGTGTATATATAGGACCTTTAAGTTTTTCTTGTGTTTGTTCCTGGCAGATTACTAGTACACAAATGCTCCAATCCATGATGACCTAACGGAAATTAAGGAAATTAAAATGAATATACTGAAAACCAAAACTACAGATACTAATAACTTACTTCATTCTTCTCTCCCCACCCCACCCCTTCTTTTTGGTTTCTTGATATACTAGTAGATCTACCTGACTTTGATAATTGTCATTATGTAACATCATCTTCAATTGACAAGGCGATAAAACTTAACAATCATTTCATTATGCTGCTGGACTAATGGGGTTAGTTGAACTATATTGTTTTTAATGTGCTATACTTTTTCCTCCTATCAATCACATGTATTTTTGGGTGGAATGTATTTTGACATAAAGCATCATAGAATCAACCGCCTTTGGGGTCGGGAATTTTGTCATATCATATTGTGATTTAGATTCTGCTCTATGCCGATTTTGTTTTATTTCTATCAACTTTTTAAACTTCCCCATAGACTTTGTTCACCAGCCAACTACATCCCACCCTCTTTGGATAATGTGAACCAATCAAACATTGCTTTTACTTTTTAATAACATGTCTATACATAGCTATCAGACCAAAAATATTCAAACCGCTTTAAGTCTTTATGAGTGAAATTACAAATATCAATATATCTTTAAAAATATTCAAATTGTCTAAATTCAACTTTATCTATGAAAGCAGACTTTTAACTTTTTTAAACATTTGAATAACCCCCATAAGAAATAAGAAACATATAAAGAGGGGAGGTGCGGACTATAAAAATTGCTTACGGGAACCAGGTAATCCCTGCGCTAAACCTATGGAATTCACACAATCTTGGAGGAAACGGGTTAAATTTGTTAGGAAATATGTAGGGCAATACCCAAAACCTTAAGTTCTCAATGGAATATGCAGCTCTTCTACTGGTAAACTAGTAGTTCTGGGAGAAAAAATGAACTGTGACATAGTCCTACACCTGGCTCAGTCATTGCCCAAGATTTAAAGTATCTGAGCCAGAGTCACATGTCACTCTTTGCCATTTCTCTACAGGAGGTAGACAGTACTAAAAAAATCCTTTACAAGAAATTATATGAAATTATTCAATGAAAAGGTGCTTAAGAAAACTGGACTATTCCAACACACCTCCCTCAGGTCTGCAACACAGACTAACCACCTGTTACCATAGGAAAACCAGTAAAAATGGTGTATTACTGTAAACATGCACATAATATGTCGTATTATGGGTCTGAATTTTAAGACTAGCAACCATGTACATTGCATTGCATTGTACAGAAACCTGGCGAATGCCCTGTGTATAGTCTTTGAATTCAGACATTATTGTTATGTACAAATTAAGGGCATTTTCTCATTTTTTCTGTTAGCGGATTTCTTGGAGCACCCCCTAATTTTGATCCTCATATATATACCAATGTCTGAGGAAAAAATGACACTTTTGTCCGGCGTGTCACGATTATCAGTATATTTGTCACTAAGCCACCCCACTAAAGCTTAGTTGTTGTTCAGAACAATGCATCCTTCAAAGTCGGCACATCGTGACGTTGCCCCTCATCAATTAATATGATTACTCACTTTAATCTGTAGACGTTCCATCAACTACAAACTTAAGGCTTCACCAAATTGCATCAGCAAACTGAACCTAAGGTCTCGAGTATTCAGAAGTTTGCATCGCTCATAAAAGGAAGAAGTAAAGTTACATACATATTGGAAATCAATCCAAGAAATGATCATAACGTATAGATGAAATTACGGTGAAAGAAAAACAACAACATGACATTAGTCAGTATTAATCCGCTTAAACAAAAACTTATTAGCTATAAAACAATTCTCATGAAAGTAAGGCAGCAAATTTAAGAGCTGTTATTGCTGTGTTTCTTCCGCCATGATTTTGTTCAAATTTCGTTGCAAATGTTTGCTTTTTGTTATGTTGTATTTCAAAAGCACTGAACAAGACCGGGAATATGGTCGAATGTTCGCCAAATGAAGTCAGAAGTGAACAATATTCTGCCAGTTCCAGCAGTATCCATCCTTCAGTCGCAATCATATATGAAAAGATGCGCGCGCGCTTATCATAACATAGCCGCAGCCTTTACACGTTAAGTATGTGTATAAAAACCTAAAGTTTGGAATTAAAATGCTCTATCCTGCCAGGGGAGCCCATGTTTTAAGGTAAGAAACAAAGCACCAAATAGGTAAGTCATCGCCTTCTTCATCAGCGACCAGGATGCGATATCAATGATAGACTTTTAAATCCGTTTTTCACAAGATTATACGTCT
Organism: Diadema antillarum; assembly: GCF_040938485.1. Lineage (NCBI taxonomy): Eukaryota > Metazoa > Echinodermata > Echinoidea > Diadematoida > Diadematidae > Diadema > Diadema antillarum. The sequence goes on along the minus strand of NW_027271369.1, from coordinate 2,861,296 downwards.
GCTCGAGGTCAGATGGATATCTTTTTTTTTCAATAATCTTTATCTATGGACATTCAAATCAATACAAATGTGATATTATCAGCTGATGCCGCTGTACAATCGTAACTTCTTTTTTTTTGACGCAAATAATAACATTCTTCTACACAGGATGTGCTTATACCTTTTTTGCATGAATATTGTACAGCGAAACAGAGTGTCATCATGTGGGTGTATGTCTAAATACATACACAAAAATACACACACACACACATATATATATATATATATAATATATATATATTTATAATATATATATATATACTATATATATATATATACTATATATATATATATATATATACATACATATATGTATGTATATTGTGTGTATATATATATATATATATTGTGTTTATATTATAATTCAGTATCCACATAATTATTGTGTGTACACTCACAACGATTTTTTTTTTATTCATTCAGAATTTTCTGCATTGAATATATTGCAAATGATACACAATATTCTTTTTTTTTTCACAGAAAACAATAACGTGTACTATCGAACATAGCTACATTACATTGGCACATAACTAAAAATTTTGTGTACAATAGTCTAATAACAGAAAAAAGATGTTGATTCAGCTCCATTCAAGATACAGGAAGAAACAATGATCTGACTGAAATTATGGTAGACTGTATTTTGGGATAGAATGCAGAACGCTGTCTTTTAAGCAAGTAGAATGAAGATACGACAGGCTGAAAAAAAAAAACCCACAGAAATAAAACGTATGAAGCGTATATCAGACTGTATATCGTGTGTACATAACGAAAAAATAAAAAACAAGCCAGGCTATCTGTTGCTTGGCGTCGCATTGCGATAATAACAAAAGATTATTCAGGTGTAAGCTAAGACGAATGCGGTGAGTGCTGGTGTAAGTGTGTATGCTCAGCAGGCGCTTGGTAAAATGTGCTTTTTCGATGGCTAAACTTGAATGTGTTTGTTGAATGGTTTATATTATGAATAAATTCATGGAGAGTAACAAAACATCAAATACTAAGAACATTTCGTGTTCGACTAATCCGAAATCGACTAATGTCCTGAGAAAAGCTATGTAAAACATGCTGGTGCATAAAAAATTCGTCTGTTCTGCAATATATTGCAATTAGAAACATCATCGCCAGAAAAACAGAGTCAAAATAACTCTCCTGTCTTTATACCGGCGAAACAACAGCAGCAAAAGGAGTTGTTTGAAGTTTCGTCATTCAAGCTTTATTGACAAAATAAATGGTTCGTTTTTGTTTTACTCTAACAAACGTGGTACGGATAAAAGTACATCTGTGCAGTGCAAGCAGGGGTATCATCACAATACGGTGGAATTTGAGATGATCTTCATGATTGACGGGCATTTTATAGCTGGTTTTCATAGATTGTGAGTACTTGGATCTAGAAAATGACACGTTTCGACACTTGACATAATTATTGTAAAGAAGTATAATATTTGTGTTTGCCGAAAATACAAATGTATGAGAGCAACAATATCTTGAGAAAATCTCTTGGACTGATAAGAGAAAGATAATGTCCCACTTAATCTTTAGACATTTGAACAAGTTTTTCTGCGGCATGCAAGATCCATTAAGGTTAGAGCGGATGTGCAATAGTCTACTTTGATTTACATGCCATACTGCAGCTCGCGAGAAACTTAAGAATGATAGTGTGTTTTACCAACCAAAGACTCCATGATCGGTGCACGGCTTAAAGATCGCTGATGCACACTTCTCTTTCAATCTGCAGGAAATACGGAATATACACACTCACGTGTCTCTTTTTCTCAGCCACTGGTGCCTCAGTATGTGACAAAGTTCATTAGCGATCGTAACAACCCAAAGTCTGCAGGATAAAACTAACTTGGCGGAAGCACTCACTCAGCTATGGCATCAAAGGAAATGTACAAGGGACTTCTTCGACGAAGGCCATAATACCTGTAGATGAGCTGGCTCGTGTGCCTCCTAAACTGTACCCCAATGTCTTTAAAGCAGAAACTTATAGAGAATCTAGAAATATGACAAGTTTGATATCTACGGAAAGCTAAGAAGCTAGTTAATAAAACTGGATATCTTTTAGACGATGTAACTTTACCCCCAAACTGTTTTTGAGATTGAAAAAACACCCAATTTCCATGACCACGTAGCTCCGTTCCCTACAAGAAACATCGAATTTGAGCGACGTCACCAAATGTTTATGAGCTGATTTGCCGTACGGCTATATGAGACCCGTTCTGCTATGGCAAAACCCAAAACTTCTCGGCAAATGTGATTTCGCGCTACAGCCCGAAAAAAGGTCAAAAAATGACCTTGGGAAATTTTCTAGTTTCTGATTGATATCAACAACATTTCGAGATACAACCTACAAAATGTGGAATTTTGAAGAGAAAAGTGGGATGTCAATCTCAAAAGTTGGCCAAAATCTTACGTCTAAGGACCAACTCCTTCGCTTACGGCGAAAATGACTGTTCTTTTGGCCATCGTGTCTTAGATATTCTGCGTTGAACCCTTACACATTTGGTACCTACAGAAAGCTCTACCTCTGCTTATTCCAAATATGGTCATGGCATGATGTCATGCTACTCACTTTCATTCATAAATTCCTCTGAAACATGCGTAAGTTTATGCAAATCGTCTCCCAGACGCGTAAAAAGCCTTGTTACCAAGACACTTGATCGAAATACGTGCAACCTGCGTGTTATACGATATGGGGATCGCTGCAGCAGCGCGCAGCGGTGCATGCTTGCATGCTTGCATGCAACACGTGAATCGTGACTGCTGCTCAGCACGGAAATGTTGCAGTTTCCCGCTTTGTTAGACTTTTTTTTTTTAGCAAGTTGAGGTAGAAATTAGAATTTAAACCAACCCACAAGAGAAAAAGAAGGTCACATTTATCTAACAAACATTCATTATGCCATTTCGAAGAAGAATCCCCCCCCCCAGAAGAAGAATCCCCCCAGTACCCCCAGTCTTTTGTCTTTGTCCGCAGCTCCAAGTTATTTAACGATACCGTTACAGCACTTTTTCTGTAAACACGGCGAAATATGTACTCGTGTAAGCGATACTAAAGTATTCATGTGGTTCGATAGTTCGTTCTTAATACTGATTTTGCACTGGTACAATTTAAGTTGGTTGAGATAAACATGTCCGTTCTCCGTATAATTTCACGCCTATAAATTCGGGAACCTACAGTTTTTACAAGCATCATTGCTTTTATGTAGGCCCCATCATATTTCTGACATTGATTTGTGATATCCTCAGATGATAATGACCATTTATATTAGTGTGTAATGTTTGTTTGTCTTTATTTTTCAAACATAAGATATGGTTGTATAGATTTTGTACTTTTGTTTTATTGTCAATCATTTTGTAATCCCATCACTGAGAAAGTGGAAATATGAAATAAACTTGAAACTTGAAGAATCAAGCTGAAATCACGGCATCGAGGATTCCCTCTTCACTGTCGATTCTGCTGGTACTGTTGTGCGTACACCTGATCATGGCGATCGCGAATCTTGAGCTGATTACGGTAGGTTTGTGCTTTTCAAACGTCGTATTTCCGTAAGTTTATGAGTGTAAAAATTATTTCCAATCAATTACAGCTCTTTGACTTAGATGTCATCCTCCATGAGTATGTAAGATTACCTCAGCTATGCGCAATTCCCCCACAATGATTGATTTGTTGTGTCAATGATAACAGCAAATTGTGGCTGTACGAAGCAACAGCTGATCACGGCGATAGTGAATCTTGAGCTGATTACGGTATAGGTTTTGTGCTTTTCAAACGTCGTATTTCCGTAAATTCATGGGTGTAAAAATGATTTCCAATCAATTACAGCTCTTTGACGTAGATATCATCCTTCATGAGTATGTAAGATTACCTCAGCTATGCGCAATTCCCCCACATTGATCGATTTGTTGTGTCAATAATAACAGCAAATTGTGACTGTACGAAGGAACAGCTAATCACGGCGATCGTGAATCTTGAGCTGACGATAGGTTTTGTGCTTTTAAAACTTTATTTTTCCGTAAATTTATGGGTGTAAAAAATGATTCCAATGAACACAAACAAACAAACGATTTCACGACGTGAATATATAGTTTTGGCGGACGATTTATTCTAGATTGACAACAAATTACACACCAATTTCCTGAAAAGTGCACACAGTTTGCCTATAGATACGTAAATCCCACTGGGTTGCATACACATTTGGTGACGTTGCAGATTTGGATCTTTTCGTAGCCGTATCGAACTTTTTCCAGTGCTCAAATTTGGTAAAAATAAAGATTCTTATATTCAAAGCAGAGACAACTTTATTGCATGAATTATGTCAGAAATTAATCTAAATAACATTGAATGATGTAAAACAATCAATTTATATAATATTATTTCCTATTAACTTCTTCTTTAATTAAGGTGTCATTGATGTATGTACATGATACACAAACAGCTATTAATGATTTCGAATGAACCGGCTCCTTCACACTTACCCCAGTCAAAGTAATCAATCAAACTGTGATATTCTTACGTGTTTCAGTAAAACAAAAATCGTGTTAGACTAATCCGAAATCGACTAATGTCCTGAGAAAAGCGGTGTAGAACATGCTGTGCATAAAAATTCAAAGTTTAAAAAAAAAATTCAAATTAAAAAATTAATTTATATCAAACTGTAATATTCTTATGTCTTTCAGTAAAAAAAAAAATCGTGTTAGACTAATCCGAAATCGACGAATGTCCTGAGAAAAGCGGTGTAAAACATGCTGTTTCAGTAAAAATTGCAATCTTTGTCACTTGACAAATGTCATGATGCTTTCAATATTTACATCTCTTGATTCTATCAGATTACATCAAATTGAAGTTTTTGAGTCTGAACTCTGAAGACGACATTACGAAGACGACGCTCTGACTCCAGCAGTGATTATTGTGTGATGTGTGTGGTGTAGGCGTCTGCACGATGAGTTTGTAGTTTCTACCTCAACGAACTGTGTCATTTCTGTTCCTGTCAAACTAAGAGAAATGTGACTGTGGAGAATGAAAAAAATTAACACGATTTATTTCATTTCTAATATTACTTTTTTTTTTGGTTATAGAGAAGAAAAATGACAGTCACTGTCCATACGTCAAAATAAATTTTCATTAGCATTAAACTGACTGCATAATGTAAATACAATTGGTATTGATACAATTGGTATTCTTCAACCAAAATGATAGACCATCATCGACATGCACACACACACACACACACACACACGCAACCACGCACACACACACACACACACACACACACATACACATGCAGAGAGACACACCTACAAATCTGCGTTTAGTACCAAAACCGTAAACACAATAGAATATCCTTTAACATATATACTGTTTTTGCTTTTTTATACAACTTTATTGTAACTCTGCCTGGATTATTTACTGTAGGACTATCCTTGTCATGGTATATATGCTGAAAATCTTAACATCCGCAATGGTAATACCATGCATCATCTATGTCATCTTTCATTGTTCATGTTCCTCTTTCGACGAAGCGATATTGTTGTGTTTTGATGTGATACGTTGTCAGTAAATATAATTCATGCGAAAGAATTTGATGACCATTAGATTCTGATGGCCGTTTTATATTTACAGATTTGAAAGTAAAGGCAGAATCAAATTTCTTGTCTATTTTCAACTATGGTGTTTTCTCATCTGAAATTGAAATAGATAAGAAGTGATATCAACATTATCAGCTTGGGGTTCGCAGTCCACAGTTTCCTTGTTATTTTGTTGATTGCTTTTCTTTCTAGATGTGCGGACAACTTCATTTTTGCTCCACGTATACAGTACATGTTAGATAAGATAACAAATGATCACTTATAGACTGTCACAGTGTGTTAACACTTGAACTAGCTTATTGATCTGGATGAGGCAGTTTGATCACTTTTTATGAAGAGATGGGGATACCGTTAAAATCATGTGTGCATTTATTAAGGTGTAATCACGTCTTCAAATCATACATCCGGTAATACAATATAATAATCTTCTGAGCTCAGAGCTTACATATTGTATCTTCCAAATTAAATGACTGTTCTTCCATGAGTCGAACACTAACAACCTAGAACACCTTCATCTTGTTACTATCACCAACTCACAAACATAATAAGGGCATTATATTTACATTCAAACAGCCTATTTTAGCCATTTACATAACAAATACAGAAATATCACAAGGGCCTCTCAAATGTACTCTAATCGCAAAGTGTACAGCAGACAATTAGATCTACAGCATCATCATCATTATAATTCACTACGCGGTGACATATAATTCCGCATATTACACACTATACTTCAAGCTTCAGCTGTCAAAATTACTCTTTTACCTTTCAATTATCTTCAGTCCTCCTCATATCAAACTCGAATACAAAACAAAAAACCCTATATCAACTTTCTTAAATTAAATCAAACTGTATTCATATCACAACTGCAATCAATAAGGAGGGGCTTCTAAGCTGTCCTGGTATCAATAATCACAGGATACGGCTTACCGCCAGGAATATAACTATACAGTATCTGGGCAAACTCAAATCATTATCCATACTACAGAATTATAAATAAGACAAACTTAAACTTATAGTTGGACCTTAGACACCCCAGTTGTGGCATCACTGCTAGACAAGGCTCTGCAGCGTCTGGTCTGTCTGGTGGCAAGACAGGATGTGGCAGCTTCACTTCTTGTGAGCCTGCCTATACATACGCTGGCTGCTGCAAGCTTAACTATGCGGGGGAACGATAGCTGTCAAACACCTGTATGTGGGATGCCACCAACCCAACTAAATTCATCTTCAAATTCACTTCCTCCCAGACTGGAAGGTATTTCAAATGGATTTAAATAAACTCCTTACATAGACTAAAGTTGATGCAAGTTAGGTAGGCTGTTCTAGACTCTGTATATACATAAAAAGGAATGTTGTTAGCTCGCTGATGCTCTTATCACGTGCATGTGTAATGAATTTCTGCCACGGAAGTTCCTGCGCAAATTGACAAATTTTCGACAACGATGAACATTCTTGCATAACATTTCAAAGAATAGCGCGCTCGTGAGAGTCTTGTATTTGTTGAAGTGGAGTGTGACGAGGTTGAAGAGATTGAGTGTACTTTTAATTACAAACCACTAAAATCTCCTACGTACCCGCGCGAAGTGGCGTGCAGTGTGGTACTCTGTGCACGTTCCTCATTAACACCGAATGCAACAAGCACGACATTCTCGGAATCATCGCAGACCGTGACGTCACAAAGAAACGTGGGCAGAGCGTACAATTAGGTAGTAACATAATCAACACACTGTGAGATACAGCTGGGAATGCGAGCTAATCAGAGTGTATTTCGATAGGGGGAAAAAAGAAATAATGTTAGCTATGCATTTGGTCTGCACGCTATAACGTGACATCAGGCTCTTTGACTGGATGATATCATGGGATTGTGCAGGTTGACATGATATACACACTCATATTAAAATGTGATTGATTATGGAGAAACTGAAGCCCCCTTTATCTACCTAAGATGTCCTCATATTGTGACTCTGTGTGTCATGTCCTTAAAGGGGATGGCTAACTAACCAGTAGGAATCAGTGGTAATGCTGGGGGATGATTGTTCCAATCCTTGTGGGATTCATTTAAAGCAGAATACTAAAGGAAATGCATATTTTGTTGGATTATTCCCCCATTTCAAACTTAGAGCATGTTAAACACAGCGGCCTTTCATTCATTCAACCCATAAGAAGGGAGGAGATGGAGCCCCCCACCATCTCCGCCCCTTGAACAAGACGAGGGGAGTGAGGTCGTTCGCGTGGAATTCAGAATTTTCTGGTAAACCCTACATATATGAAAATAGGAATACATATACTTGAAGAAATTGTCTTTACAACCTAGAGTAATTGAACAAAATTTTATCACATTTTTAGAAGGTAGACCTATACTTTGATGAAATTTCACGTCTGCTTATGACGTGGGGGATACCTTGGTCTTATCCCCCGCTTTGGGAAAGGGTAACAAATTTGACTTGTTGCCCCTTCGAACAAGGTGGGATTCTATTACCCTATATAGAGATGCTACCTCCCACGTTTGGTGAAAATCCGTCAAAGATTTCTCAAGAGGATGCAGAATATGTGAAAATCCCCCTCCCCCTCACTCACCCCCCCCCCCCCTTATAGGAACACCCCTCTATTCGCCACAATCAAACGTTAAATAAAATTTCATGGCATTAATGTCTTCATAGCACTAACTAAGCTCTATCTTTTCCGGTTTGACAGAAGAAGATAAAAATTCCAGAGTTTAGGGACTCTGAGGCTTCAACCCCCCCCCCCTTAGGCGGTGTGTGTGTGTGTGTGTGTGTGTGTGTATGTGAGGGGGCTCATTTTAACAAATTAAGAGCATATCACCATAAAGATGCAATTTGCCAAGTTTGGTGAAATTCCGTCGTAGATATTTCAAGAAGATGCTGAAAATGTGGAAAATTCCTCTCTTTTCTCTTACCCCCCCCCCTCGATCTGGAGACCCCTTGATCCGCCATAACCAAACATGAAATTTCATTCATTAACGCTGTGTCTTCGTAGCACTAACTTAGCTCTATCTTTTTCGGTTTGACAGAAGAAGATTAAAGAAATATCAGAGATTAGGGACGCAGAGACTCCAACCCCAAGCACCTTCTGATCTGGAGATTCTCCCGCCCGAAACCCCTAGCAAACGGGAGACTCCAAGTTGATGTGTGCGAAGCGCGAAGTTCCTGGGGTTCTAGATGTTCTCTGGTGCTATCTGAGGCTTATTTTTTCAACATACGATAGCAATAAGTAAGAAATCCTTTCCACCGGGAGACACAGAGCCAGGGCGGGAGAAATCAAATCTCAAACGGGAGAATGGGAGATTCGGTGGGAGATCTCCCATCGAAAACGGGAGAGTTGGAGTCTCTTGGGACGCTGAAGCTTCAACCCCCCCCCCTTCGGCGGTGTGTGTGTGTGGGGGGGGGGAGCTCATTTGAACAAATTGAGATCATAATTATTACCATAAACATGCTATCTGTAAAGTTTGGTGAAAATCCCTCGTTGCTATTTCAGGGAGATGCTAAAAATGTGGAATAGCCCCTCCACCCCTTCCCCCCCCCCTGATCTGGGCACCCCTTGATCCGCCATAATGAAACATGAAATCTCATTCATAAATGTATTCATTGCACTAACTTAGCTCTATCTTTTTCGGTTTGACAAAAGAAGATTTAAAAAAATCAGGATTTTAGGGACGCTGAGGGGGCTCATTCTAACAAATCAAGATCATGTCATTACCATAAATGTGACTGCATCTGCCAAGTTGGGTGAAAATCCTTCCTAGATTTTTCGAGAATATGCTGTAAATGTAGAAAATCCCCTCCCCCTCACCCCCGATCAGGGCACCCCTGGGTCCGCCATAATCAAACATGAAATTTCAGTCATTTATGTCTTCATAGCACTAACTTAACTCTATCTTTTTCGGTTCGACATATGAAGAAAAAAACATCAAGCGTTTAGGGACTCTGAGGCTTCAACTCCTCCCTCCCACCTCCTTGGTGGTGGTGGTGGGGGCGGGGGGGGGGGGCTCATTTCAACAAATTACGATCATATCACCATTAAGATGTTATATGCCAAATCTGCTGAAATTTCCTTGTGGGGTTTACAAGAAAATGCCGAAAATGGAAAAAAAAAAGATGGTCGCTAAGACAGGTGGTAAAGATGATAATGGTTCATGCGCAGCTATTATTATACATAATATAGGTAAAATGAATGGTTTGCACATTTCCCGGCGTCACGTTTGCACATTTCCCGTTGATGAAATTTAGAGATTTGCACATTTCCCTGCAAGACGCTTGCACATTTCCCGGCGTTTGCACATTTCCCGGCGAGACGTTTGCACATTTCGCGGCGTTTGCACATTTCCCGGCGTTTGCACATTTCCCGGCTCCACAGCCCACCATAATTCTATAGGCGTCTGAACACACCCCTTTGTTGCACAGATTTTTTTTCCATTAATTCAGGAATCACATGTTCATTTAAAATTTGTAAGCATTCATTTTCGTTGCGGTTATTTCAAAGAAGAAGGGCCCTAGGAATGTCTCACCAGTCTGAACATTCAAAAAAAAAAATGGTGAATTGAAAAGGATTTATGCCGGTCTCACTAACTGATACTTAGTCCCAAGTCCAATTAGACCCATTGTCCAAAAAGAATGATTACTCAGCCATCCATGACCGTGTAAGAATAAATAAGATGTCATTGGAAAGAGGAGATATATGGCTTTATGGTGTTGCTACTTACTTTGGAGTAAAGTAAATACCATCTTCACAAATTAGAAATGAAATCTTGTTGCTTTTTTTATACGCACTGTAGCTACATATATCTCAGCAATTTGAAGATAATTTGTGTAAAATGAACTCTGAATTCCTAAAAGAATTGAATGCTCTTTAGTATTGTAGGTTTCTCATTATTTGTTTGTTCTGAACACCATCTTATAGTCAAAACTGTACCATCCGTTTAATCTTGAATGCCTTCCCTTTTCATGATAGGGACTGCGGCCCCCAAAAAAGATCTTCTGTTAAAAGCTGGGACGGCTAGTAACTGATTATTGGGAATCAGTGGGAATGCTGGGGGATGATTGTTCCTATCCTTGGGGGATTCATTTAAGAGTACATTTTTTGTTCTGTGAAAATTATTTGCTTCATAACGGTCTCATATTCAAGTAATGTGCTGTTTAATTCCCCGTCACTGTACAGGCATGCTAACCCGGAAACATTAAACTGCTCATTAAAATGAAAATAATTTTCATACAACAATAGATAATTATATTAATGTTCTCTGTAATGAATCCCACTAGAATTGGAACAATCATCCCCGAGCAATCTCACTGATTCCCATTGATCAGTTACTAGCCCTCCCTTTGAAAGAAATTAGAGTGCATGCAAAATATGGGATATCACAAACTCACGTAAATTTTTGACTCCTGTAGTGATACCCTAACTTGAATATCCAAACAGTGCACCTATGTCCGAAATCTGGTGTTCCACACAAAAAAAGTTACATTTTCTCTTCGTAAACATTAAGTTTCATTTATACAGTACATACATTTTTAATGGAAATACACATTACATGCACATGTAAAAGGTGTGAAGCCAATAGTGGCGATGGGATAGACAGAAATTAAAAGAGATAAGAAAATGAAAAACAGCTATAGTAAACTACATGTAATATGATTTGACAGGAAACAGACAGAAATACGGCTTAATGTACCCCAAAATGGAATCTTTATAAATAAAAAGTAAAAAGGGTAAAAGCGGTAGGCTAATAGAGAGAGAGAGAAAAAACAACATAGAATTAAAAATAAAGAATAAAGAAGAGATTGAGAGTGCGAAGGAGAAAAATAAGGAGAAAAGTAAACAAAGGAAAATGTTATTCATCTCGAGTTATAATAGCTTTAAATCAACAGCTTTATAAATAAAGAAATTTTAATCCATAAATTGTCTCATTATGGCATACGGGAGAAGGGAGTGGTTCAGGAGAACCGAAAAACAATATTCTCTGAACGAGAATAACTCAAGTTTCAATTATGAAATGTGGCGTCCCTCAGGGTAATATAAATTAGGTCCTTTACTTTTTATAGTTTATATCAATGACTTCTGCAAATCATCTGACATATTCTCATTTATACATTTTGATGATGATTCAAATGTTTTCTTTTCTCATCAAAACCCAGTTACTCTCGTAGACACCGTCAACTCTGATTAAAAAAAAAGTAACTCAGTGGATAAGATCTTCATAAAACCTTCAGAAAATTAAGTATCTTTTTAGTAAATCCTTGTAAATATTAAGCACAGATATTATTTTGATGATACTCGATTAGATCGTGTATCCTATGTAAAATTTCTTGGTATCACAGTGGATGAAAAACTTTCGTGGAGGCCTCATGTTATTAAAATAAGTAAAATGATTACGCGTAATATTGATATCACATTCCAACATCTTCTTTGTTAGCATTGTATTCTCTTTAATATTACCTTATCTCAAATACGACATTTTGGCATGGGGCAGCGCCCATCAAATTTTATTACATGAATTATTGTTATTGCAAAAAAAGTAGGCCCTACTTCGTATTATCTGTGGGGTTTCGCCACTCAGATTCATTATTCATCAAAAATATAAGATTTAAAAAATCAAAGATTTGTTTCTTTTTTTCCTGGGTCACTTCATGTTCATCTACAACACAATTAATGTTCTCCCCAATAGTTTTAATTCAATGTTCTCCCCAATAATTTTAATTCAATGTTTCCACGAAATCAATGGTTTCATGATCATCCTACTAGGCGGTCTGAGTTTCATCTACCCCTTTTGAGAACCTTAGGCTCAGAATACATTTATATACACCGGCTCTAAATTTTGAAATTCCTTAAGTTCTGAAAAAAAAGTCTCCATCATTAGTGTACTCTTCAAGCGTTATTTATTTTTTATTCTTTGTTAAATTCTGGCTGAGATATTTATTTTTCATTATCTATATACGTTACAGCAAATAAAGATTCATCATCAGTAACACCCTAACGCAATGAAAGAATCACATTATAAAGTAATGAAATTAGGCATTTCATTTCCATAATTTTGCCACAGCTGCATGCAGTCACCAGCTGCTGTCCGAAATACATCCTCAACCATCAGGCAATAATTGAGCAAACTGAGGCTGGATAGAACACTGATGGTTCTTTTCTTTGATTTGTTTTTATGGCAATCTTACACAAAAGGACAAGGCTATAGAATCGATAGACCGCGAAAGTGGCAAAATATCATTGGGTTGGAATTGTCAGTGGTGCAGGATTTACACGTGGAAAGAATGATGGTCAAAGTAAACAAGATAGTGACCGATTTACCACACCGTCTGTACGGTTACTATTGCCTGAACAGATCAGGTATCAGACTCTGTCCTCCTCGCACAAGCGTATACACCCGTTTTAGAAGTACTTTTGTCCCGGATTCCATTCACACGTACAATGCCAGAGTAATTAGATAAGTTGTTATGATTAGTTTTTGGTGTATTTATTTTTATTATTATTATACTCCCACATATCGAAAGAGTACAAGAAGGTATATAGGAATTGTGTGTGGTTGGTCGGGCGGTCGGGCGGTTCGTCGCAAAGTTTACGTCGCTAACTTTTCTACAGCTCTGAATTAATTCTGATGAAATCTGGGGTATGTGGTGATATTGAGTGATTATCTTTATAAGTTGAAGTAATTGAGTTCAAATTTGGTGATGATGAAAGTGAGATGTAGATTTGTATGATATATGTTTCTCGTGTGTGTTTGATAGAGAAAGTATTGTTACGGTAATTGTATTCTTTTTATATTTTGTGGAGTGAATTATTCCCACGGTATTTAAGTTATGTAATTTTAAATTTGGAATATGTAATGATTTACAGGTGTACATTCAAGACACATTTCGTGTTATTTTGATAAGGCGCTGCCATGGTAATGATGATATATATATATACAGTGCGAGAAGAAGAGCAATCGTGGACGTAGCTAGGGTCAGCGTGCGTGTTTATTGCCGAGCTTTCGGTCCCGTTAGGACCTTCATCAGGGCTGTAACGATACAAAAATGACTCACTCGTATGGTCGAGACCCCTTCTCGCAGTCTATATATATATATGTATATATATTGGAATTTTTTGGAGTGAATTATACAAATATATTGGGATATGTAGGTGATATAATTGTTTGGTGTATAATGATGATGTATGAAAGGATATTATCAAATATATTTATGAGTGGAATAATTATACGAAAGTGATATACAGCTGTATATTAATAGTTTTTGTATACATGTAGTTGCAAATGTCGGGTTAATGTATTACGTTATTAATAAATCTCCTCTTCCGTTTATTCTGTTCAGCGTGTAGGCATTCTCTCTCTCTCTCTCTCTCTCTTCTCTCCTTCTTCCTTTGATTTTGTTTTTGCTCTAATCCTTTCATTCGTATATTCCCCTCAGTTTAGTCGTGTCAAGTTTTTGTGTCTCTGTTGTTTGTTTCATTTTTTTTTTGCATTATGCACTACGTACTTGTAAGTATAATAAGTATTTTTGAAGATATTTTAGAGTGGTCTAAAATCTACAAGCAAAGCTATTTAGTGGACCTCTTAGTTCTCATTTTTACCCTGCAAACATAACTTTGTAATTCCAGTATGTGTGCATATCTTTATTGGTTTGTTAATTACCATTGAATGCCATACATGTATATTTGCTTATGATTGCATTTTTGATTTACTTTGTGTTATGTTTTGTTGAAAGAAAAATGAGAATAAAGTAGATAAATGAAATGAAATCCACGTGTATAGCTCCATTTTAGTCCCCTGCATACACATTAACAATTTGTTTGCAGACTATTAGACCAACATTCTTTTTTGTTTTAATGAAGTACAGCTGAACAATCATTTTCTTATCAGAACAAAGCTCACTGAAAAAAAAATGTTTATCCACGCTGTACCCTACCAGCAAAACTTCCCTCTCTCTTCCTTCCCACTTCAAGAAGTCTCTTATAAATGTAGGACCTATAACTTTAGTATCACCATGCTCTTTCGTTGAACCAGGGAGGTGAGGTGTCTCACCTCCCTGGTTGAACTATTCTTTGAAGTTTTGTCTATAAATAAAGGCTAATCGCACCACACTGTCTGTGCAACGGCTCCAGATTATCGACTCGTACGTTTTGTGCATGCTATTTGGCTAATACATTGTAGGCCCTACAGTATTCATTTCTTCGCGCCACTTGTACGAGGCTATAATTTTATCATTTAAAGGAAAATTATCAGAACGTAGAAATAGGTTTGTCCTTCATATCATTTAAAAAATGAAGAAATATCTTGCTTAGATTTTTTAGGTTTGGTATAGGCATCCACAATAAACAGATATTATTTTGTTTCTTATGAGGCCTACTCGCACAACCCGGATAGGATCGGCGGTTGCGGAACGTTTCTGCGTACTGCCTATTGTGCGGTATATTCGTTCCGCGGAACTAATCGACTGGATTCGGCCAGTATATCGGTTCCCCCGGAACCCGGAACTGATCGACCGTGACACCGGCAGCCCGAACTAGAAGTTGTTCTACAGGATTGACAGCGCGTATAGTAGCGCGCGACGCACTTGTAACAACTGATTGAGTGCGCACTGCTAGTGTAAACATTGTGACATCAGGCCGCGCATGTTAAGTGAGAAATTGATGCAGGCACACGTGAATCATTTCAGCGCTTCCAATTGGCTATTTGGTTTCCTCTAATCTGATCTTATCAGAAAGGGGTTCTTGTCCCGTTTTACATAACTACTTTTGGAAAAACCAGAAGTAGATGACCGCTAAGATGCCAAGAATGATAAAGAGTTGAAGGAGTCCGAACTTTGGACCTGAAGCCATCTCAAGCTCCTTCATCGACGCCCCGCCTTGTCTGGATTTGTACGGCTTATGGACGCGTTGCCACACCGTCATGATGTGCTCGCGTGCTGCCGCCCAACGATGGCTGCCATGGATACGATAGTGGGCGGGGACATAGGGACCGAAGATGTAGTGGTAGGCAAGGACCGGGTCAGTTACTAGTAGAAGGAGCACGAGTAGGTTGGGCTTAACGCCAATTTCACTCGCGATTTCATCCAAGTACGGCATGACGTCGATCTGTAATGGACGGCAGGGTGTATTTTCAAACAAAGCATGAACTCGAATCAATTGCACTGCTAATAAAATGTACAGGCAAACGGGACCCAAGATAGTACATAGTGTTGATTTACCAAGGCCAAATAAATTGTTTTGGCTGAAGGTAATAGGAGTGTATGTAGACTTAAATCATAGACGACTGAACACGCACTGTTCGTTTAAGTGTATAACCTTTATTGGATTATCGATTCCCCATGCCACTGTCTATGGTTGAGTGCGGGAGAATGCGCTTTAATGCAAGAAAATTGTCACTTGCTGCCAATTCACTCAGTCAGCAATCATTTCATTAAAAAAAAAACCCACGATATTGACTGAATATAATGTGTTAAAAAACTGGCGTTTTTGTTTAATATCCTTTCCATTTTCATTTATGCTCTCACTGCATATTTTAATGTAATGTTTGTTGCCTTTTGTTTTCAATATGAGATGATTTCCTTGCTTTGCTTACTTACCGTTCATGCATTTTTTATCGTTAAAAGGACACTTATCATTTTCATTCTATAGAATGTTAAATAAAGATGCTATTACAAGGCATCATCAGCAATGTAATTGAAAATGCCGTCTCATTGATTTCGTCTTGATCTTCATTCGTTTTCGTAGTTTACAATCGTCAGTAACAGCTAATGAACGAGTCCGTGATCATGTCTACCCATACCTGGATTGTGTGTCTCGGGGATTTCTTGTAGCGCTTGTCCATAGACTCCTGCGTGCTGTTGATGTGCGCCATCATTTGAACCTCGGTCGGAAGCTGCTTCTCACCTGTCAGGAAAAAAAAATGTATGAACAAGCAGACAAAGTTACCAGAGTGAAAGCGGGCAAAACTGTCAAGCAAATTTTCCGCTATACAGCTTGAACCATCATTATTCAGTATATTATATGGGGTTTTAAACAATTATAGACGCATTGTGATTATTCGCTTGTGATAGGTCATGGAAATTGAGTTGCAGCACTTAACATGCAGCACAACGAGGCACAGCCAGGCCCAACTGAGAGTAATACAATTAACTTTCCATTTAAGAGAAATTGCAAATCAATGAATCAAATAATCAGTCAATTGTGACCAAGTGAATTTTCACTCAATGTTCATTAGTCATGGTTGGGCTTATATCCATCTTATTTTTCTCCATGAATGTATGATCCCGTTTACACACACACACACACACACACAAGCGATATTGACGCACGCGGTCCCACCTGCAGTACCAAATTTCGGCCATTTGGGTAGGCCCGGGGGGATCCCTGAGACCCGCCTTTTATTAATGTAAATTCAAGCGGACACAAATGCGCTGCCAAATCTACTCAGCTGTACTCTATAGCGATTGAGTAAAAACTAAACAAAAAATGTTTACATGTATGTACAGCGCCACTACGACGAAAAAAGAAAAAAAAACCCAAACAAACAAAAACCCATACACACACACACACACACACACACACACACACACACACACAAAACCAACAACAACATGCAAGCGAAACCTTCACTTCCCGGCGCGGCTCGACATGGCGGTGTAAACGCACGAAAATGCATTCAGGGCCGCATACCATTATGCACACCGCGATGTAGGAGGGCCTCGGGCCTTCCCACCACTGTAAGCAGGGTCTTCGGTGATATGTTTCAATAGCTTCTTTAATCTATTTACATCTTTAACAATGTTTCTTTAACGTCTAGAAGTTGAAAAGGAGATTTAGACCAAAACATCGACCAATCTGTAGGAAGTACTTGCGAGTAGCGGCAAATGGGTTACCTTTGAACACCAGGTATGTTGAACACCCTTGTCGCCCAACGCGCCTGCAGCTCAGAACAGGGGAAGACAGATCCCAGGGGCTGAATCAGACCAAGCACTGCCAAGGTTGGGTGCTTGTGGTGCGGAGAAAAAAACATAACGGTACATTTCAACACGGTTGTCGTTGATCGGAAGCACGGAAGGTGAGAGGAATGGGAAGGAGACCTTGTAGCCTGTTGCCATGACGACGAGATCGATGTTGTCCTCCATGGTGCCGTCTTCGAACACAACTCCGGTCGTGGTGAAGCGACGGATGTTTGGCTTGACAGTGACCAGGCCATTCATGATACAGCCCGGAAGATCATCGTTGATGGTTGGTATAGCAGCAAAAATGCCGAAGTCGGGTTTGAGACCAATAAGATCGTGGTCGACACGTTTCCTAGAAACACGGAAATGCAGTTACATACAACGTCATTCGTCAGATGCTTGACTTCATCAAGAGAATTCCCATGTGAGAGATTGTTTTGAAAAAAAAAATCTTCACTTGCACGTAAACCACAGAGTACTTGCCAACTGTAAACACTGATTAAACTTTATTTCTGCTTGAGATGCAAAATATAACTAGTTATTCTATAAATGTAATGATGAGGGACCTAGTATTGTCGGTTCACTATGAGATCAATATGATATCCACAGCTTGGGATGAGCGATCAATGAAATTCAGGAACGCACACTTATGATATGTTAGCATTTGTCCAATGCACGACAGATAGACGATAGGAGACATCGAGAACTCACTTGCTCCGATTAAGGAATACTGATTCTTGGATGCTCAAGGGCAATAATCGCTGGATACGGTTACCGAGATCAAAAGGAACGCTTTTGTCACTAATTCTGTGTGCGATCCAGGCTCCACTTCTCGTGCTGAGAAACAACTAGAGAGGAGATCAAGAAACAACAATGACAATAGGAGTAGGAGAGTGGATATGACAGAACTGGCTAGGAGCTTAGAGTAACATCCTGCGTGTGATTTCGTTCTTGACTCGGAAAAACAAATCGAACTATAGTTAGTATTTACCAGTATTAAAGGTATCAATTTGTATAAAGTGTGCATTCTGTATTTTTGTTTCGAATTGCACCATGTCATGGTCGCGTGAGTAATACGTTGTAAATGTCATTTACTCTTTTCTACGAGATTCTACAATCGCGATATAGTTTGCAAAGGACATATGAAATTTCATTAGACTTGTTAGCAATGTTGGTTAAGACCACCTCTAGCCTTACTTGTTGACAGACCGACTAAGAAAAAAAAAACCAAACAAACAAACAGAAACCAAAGCAAGACAGAGAAAAAACCCAGCAATTAGAATATTCAAATTTAACAGGCGTACTTGAGTGAGGTGTTCCGACACTTTCAGTGAAAATGATTGGATGTCCACCTATCAACCCTTCTCCCCTTTGTCTCCCATTGTTATTCTCTATTGCTATGGAAATGCATCGTAATTGTTGCGGCAATGCATCGTAATTGTTGCGTTCCGGACGGGTTGTCACGATGAAACGCTCTGATATTGAAAGAAATAAATATCATATCGAACGTGTCGAATTTTCTGCTCGAATGTTCCCAAGATGCTTGCGATTATGTACTTTTTATGCTTATCAAAAGATACATTCGTGTATAGGGAAGATTAACATACAATATAACTGACAGTATTCTCCCGAAACTTATGATGCGACACCAATCTTTACTTATCCCAAATGTGTGATGAATATATGAATTATCATTGTTTTATTCTTATCATAATAATCAATTTCATTATTCTATCATAGGATTGCCAGTACTTATGATATCAATGAAAAATATTGATAATGATTTGGATGACAATAACACTATTGATATTACTATTATCAGTGTAATTATCATTATTAATATCTTCATATTTAAGCCGTTAGGCCTATACTTTCAAAGGCAGGTATATAAAGGGAGACGTCTGCAGCTTTCAGTGTTCCGATATCAACGCCGCAAAAGCGCTCCTGTATGGGTCAGATCCTAAAATATCTTCACGACTCCGTTTCGAAGGATGTTGATGAGGGAATGTATACTTACACTGGACGCCATTCGTCCCAGTTCGACAGCCGCGTCGCCTCCTGAGTTCCCGATCCCAACGATGACTACCCTCTTGTCACGGTACTTCTCTGGTGTCAAATAGTCATGGGTGTGTATCACGGTGCCCTTGAAATCTTCTTTCAATCCTGATGAAACCACAAATATCAATTGATTAGTAAATTACTGCCCTTACGTTGTAAACACAAGGGGGCCTCGAAAGCCACTGCACATGCATATAGCTTTCATTTATTACAAACACACACACAAGTACATGTTATTGTACTAAACAAATGAGCTTATACACATTGTCCAAACACGTCTACGTCACTGCTTTTCTCAGAAGAGATGTGCATTCCATATTGGAATCACAACAGAATGATGTGGTCGATGTATGACACCCGTTCCAATTACATGAGGCACACCACACACTAGGCCTATATGAGAAAATCTTTTAATATACGACTATCGTACTCACAGACACAAGGAAGACAATAAAAAAAAATCTTTATATTTTCCTACCATTAAAAAAGAAAAATTGCGGTCTGCTTTAAAAACGGTACAAGAGCTACAATCTCAAAATACTTCATTTAAGTTGATAATCTGTGAACATCGGAAGTACAATGACAATGTACTTGCAAGAAAGAGAGAGGGAGGGGGGGGGGGGAGCTTACACCTAGAGATTGAGATGCTATAGACCTTTTCTATTGCTAACATTTCTACTACTGAAATCAACTCCTCAAAGTGGTTAAACTCACTTTTAGTTCTTCTGATGCTAATTTTGCTTCTTTGAGTACTACTGCTACTGAGACTGACACTATTTTGCTGCTTCTAGCTCAGCCGCTTCTCTACTTCGAGAGAGAAAAATATGTATATATGATATGGATTATGGACGTCGAAACGTCAAAATTATTATTAGAATTATTGTTATTGTAATCATATTATGATTTTTGTTATTATAAACATTGTTGTCATGTGTCGTCATTATCAACATTATCATAATCATTAATTTGTATTAGAAGTAGCTGTAGTCCATTGTAATAGTATTTGTTTGTTTGTTTGTTTTTATCGTTCCATATTCCTCGTTTCAACAAACAAACCATAAACATAACCCCAAAAATAAAAAAATGCATTGGTGAATTTTCAAATACAGTATAAAGAATATGAGGAATCTACATAAAAATATTGTTTGTAAGATGAGGTTTTCCAGATGCTGATGTGAGATCAATTCTTATTTGATATTTACATTTGAAAGGAATGACAATTTATGAATTGGGGAAATATAAACGAATATAAAAAAGAAAAAGAGGAGACAAAGAAAACTGTGTCCGCGGCACCAAACCGTAATCTGGGTGCCAGAGGCTGAACCTTGTTTTGCCGTCTGTCCGACGTTTATTGATGGCTTTACCCTGTTTCGAGGGCGCTGAATCCGAATGTGGATGATGCAACTCGTGCATCTTTGAGGGTTTTGAGATATTCAAGATGGCCGCCAAAATGGGCATCAAAACCAGAAATGCCTATGTATTTCCATGCATCTGAATTGGGAAAAATTGAAAATGAATTGTGGTTTCACCCTATTTCGAGGGTTCTGAATCCGAATTTGGATGTTGCAGCTCTTGTATCCTTGAGAGTTTTGAGATATTCAAGATGGCCGCCAAAATGGGCACCAAAACTGGAAATTCCTATGTATTTTCATCTGAATTGGGAAAAATTGGAAATGAATAGTGGAATCACCCTATTTCGAGGGTGCGGAATCTGAATTTGGATGTTGCAACTCTTGTATCCTTGAGAGTTTTGAGATATTCAAGATGGCCGCCCAAATGTGCACCAAAACCGGAAATTCCTATGTATTTCCATCTGAACTGCGAAAAAATTGAAAATAATCAGTGGTTTTTCCATATTTTGAGGGTGCTGAATCCTAATGTGGATGATGCAACTCTTGCATCCTTGAGGGTTTTGATATTTTCAAAATGGCCGCCCAAACCGGAAATTTTCCCATGTATTTCCATCTGATTTGCGAAAAAATTGAAAATAATTGGTGGTTTTTCCCTATTTCGAGGGTGCTGAATCCGAATCTGGATGATGCAACTCTTGCATCTTTGAGGTTTTGTGATATTCAAGATGGCCACCAAATTGTCCGCCCAAAACCGGAAATTTTTATTTATTTCCATCTGAATTACAAAAAAAAATGAGAATAAATTATGGTTTTACCATATTTCGAGTGTGCTGAATCCAAATCTAGGGATGCAACTCTTGCATCTTTGAGGTTTTGTGATATTTAAGATGGCCGCCAAGATGGCCGCCAAAACAGAAAATTCGTATGACTGTATACTTCCATCTGAATCGTAATAATGGTGGTTTTACCCTATTTCGAGGGTGCTGAATATCAATCTGTATGATGTAATTCTCGCATCCATGAGCGTTTTGAGATATTCAAAATTGGCTCCAAAATGAAAAAAAAAAATTCCCTTGCATTCACTTCTAAATGGTCACATCACATGCGCACAAATTTCAAATCCATGAACGGATAAGATGTTTGTGTGCGCATGCGCTGGCCGTAGTATTCAGTGTATGTAGCTCTCCCAAGGTCCTCTCGACCGAGTCACATTCAGTCATCAATTTGAACAGAAAGGGACTATTGGCAGAACCAAACGTTGCCCGAAGCCTGTTTTCAATACTTCAACTTAATTGGTAAGTCTTCAAATTGAAGAAATGTTTGGATTTTAAAGGTATTAGCCCACATTTGTAAACCTGCAGCAATTGGTCTCATAGTTAGCATGGAGTTTGGGTATGATTGCAGTAACACCTGTGCAAAATTTCGTTCCAATTAGTCCATTAATTTCATAAAAATAAATGAAAATGCACCGTATGCATGCGTATAACGCTCGCTAGCTCCGGTCTACGTACGTACTACATGCATGCGATACATGTGTAAGTTACATGTACGTAGCTAGCCCACGCACGTAATTCGATTTTGGGTCGGGTTGACCCGGTTTGAAAATTGATTTTAAAACGATGATTTTCTCTCTTTTATCGAATGGTATAGACAGAGAGCAACAGGTGAGGTATGTTACTGTTATAACTTGTACTTGAAGTCATATTGGACCTGTTTTATGCAGTTTTGATTTTCGTGGGTTTGCAAATGTGGGCTAATACCTTTAAGTTGATATTTACCCGCGATACTAAATCTGCCATGATCCTGAATGCTACATTGCGAAGCCCCATTACGCTATGCCTTGGGGTTGCTGGTCGCAGTTAGCTACTGTATGCGTATGGGACTGCACGCTGCTGGTCGCAGTTATTATACAAATGATGCACATGATAGAGTGCGTTAGTGGAGATGTAGCGTACTTGAGGGTATTTACAATTGTGAAACATGCACGAGGCGAAGCCGAGTGCATGTTGCACTACATTGTAAATACCCGAGAGTGAGCTGCATCTCCACTAACGCCACGAAATAATCCTGTGCATCATATGTTTTATAAAATGGGTCGAAAACTAACAGCATTTTTCACGTACCTTTGTGGATCAAGATGTCCGAAGATGTTCGTCCCAAACATTTACGCACGTCGCACTCGGAAAGCCCACACATATAAGTACTGTACGTATAAGAGTATACGTACGCCACACATGTTATGCACACAAGAAAGGCCGGCCGGCAGCCCGAACTAGAAGTTGTTTACAGGATTGACAGCGCGTATAGTAGCGCGCGACGCACTTGTAACAACTGATTGAGTGCGCATTGCTAGTGCAAACATTGTGACGTCGGCCGTGGATGTTAGTGAGAAATTAATACAAGCACACGTGATTAATTTCAGCGCTTCCAATTGGCTACATTCTTGAACCCATTTTATAACATGCAATAATGGTTTCGTACAAAACGTGTACTACCTCGCCGCCGTATGGCGGCGGCTCTGGTACGAAACCATTATCGCATGATTTCTAAGACATGAGAGCGCTTTGGGGCGAGTAAGTCTCACAGTGTTAGTTATATGAAAGGTACTTTAACCTGAAACACAAACTAAGACAAGGAAATTCAGGGAAACTTTTGAGGTACCAAAACTTTATTATTATCTTTAAGGTAGCAGTATATTTCAATGTAGATTATTATTGAACAATTTGCCTATAATGTTCACGTATCATTAACAAAATAAACTTCTTGTATTAATTCTTACACTGAATATCATGAGCGCGACTGAGCCCGAGAGAGCGGAGCGAGCGAAGGGGGAGGAAAGGGTGTGCGAGGAGGGTGTCCCCCTTCCTACGGTGAGAACTTTTTGCATTTTGATGTTGCAAATCGTACAATTTGATGCATGTTTTGCGTGTGTTATCGACTTTGAAACAGTCCCACTTGTTCAAGATAGTAATATATAAGGTAGAAGTATATTTTGATGTAGATTATTATTGAACAATTTGCCTATAATGTCCATGTATCATTTAAATAAACTTCTTGTATTATTTATTCTTACGCTGAATATCATGAGCGCGACGGGTGGGGGGTGTCCCCCCTCCCACGGTGAGAACTTTTTGCATTTTGATGTTCCTGTGCAAGATAACTCAAATAGTTTTGCACGCATTTGATGAAACTTGCAAGAAATAAGGATGAGAATGACACAAGCAACGGCGTAGCCAGGATTTGATCGGGGGTGGGGGGAGGGTTTGGGAGGGGGTGTCCTCCTACTACGGTGAGAACTTTTTGCATTTTGATGTTGTAAATGGTGCAATTTGATGCATGTTTTTGTGCGTTTTATCGACTTGAAACAGTCCCACTTCTTCAAGATAGTAATATATTTTCATGTCGATTATTATTGAACAATTTGGCTATAAAATGGTATCATAATCATAGATAAACTTCTTGCATTCATTTTTACACTGAATATCATGAGCGTGACTGAGCCCGAGCGAGCGGGGTGTGCGAGGAGGGTGTCCCCTTCCCACGGTGAGAACTTTTTGCATTCTGATGTTGCAAATGGTAAAATTTGATGCATGTTTTGCGTGTTTTATCAACTTGAAACAGTCCCACCTGTTTAAGGTGTAGAAGTTTATTTTGATGTAGATTATCATTGAACAGTTTGCCTATATCTTGTATAATTTAAATAAACTTCTCGTATTAATTCTTACACAGAATATCATGAGCGCGACTGAGCCCGAGGGAGCGGAGCCAGCGAGGGGGAGAGGAGGGTGTGGGAGGATGTCCCCCCTCCCACGGTGAGAACTTTTTGCATTTTGATATTGCAAATGGTGCAATTTGATGCATGTTTTAGGGTGTCTTATCGACTTGAAACGGTTAAGTCCCACTTGTTTAAGGTGAGAACTTTTTGCATTTTGATGTTGCAAATGGTGCAATATTTGACGCATATTTTTGCGTGCTTTATCGACTTGAAACTGTCCCACTTGTTTAAGCTAGCAATATATTTTGATGTAGATTATCATTGAACAATTTGCCTATATAAAATCGTATCATTTTTTTTTAGATAAACTTCTTGTATTGATTCTTACAATGAATATCATGAACGCTCACTGTCTGTTCAGCGATCAAACAGAAAAAGCATGCACACGAGGGTGTAGATAAGGGGCATTTCTCCTCCCAAACGAAAGTGATTTTGCATTTTTCAGACCTGAAATTCAGCGATCTGGTACAAACTTTTGGTGCGATACTTACAATTTTTCCAGTGCCAAATAATAATGGAAATAGGGCTTTTACAGGGAAGTGTTAAAATCACGGAATTTAGCCCTTATTGCGAATGTGCATCACCTCTGTGTATGTACAAAGTCTAGTGAGGTATAGTGCTTAGGGGGAGAGTGTGGGAGGGGGATTCCTCCTCCTGCTCGACGGAGCTTTCGCGTTTTTAGAATTGAAATGAAGCCATCTGGAGCACACTTTTTGTGGAAAATTCGGAAATTGTCATTCCCCAAAGTGTACTGAGTCTGTGGAAGGAGATTATGTATAATTTTCTGATTGCAGTTAAACGTTTTGGTGCACACATTTTGTGGAATATTTGGAAAACTGTTTATGTTTAAGGCGTAGCCACAGTCTACTTGTATGCATGGGGGAGGGGAGGGGGGGGGGGGAGGGGCTGGCGAGCAGGTAGAAGGCGTGGGCGAGTGTTATCACAACCCTTCCTGTGCAATGGATATTTTGCCTTTTTAAAGTTCAAATTGAGATAATCTCGTATACGCATATTTCATGGAATATTTGGCAAATTATTACAAAAACAACTGGTCTGGGGGAACTGAGGCAGGAAAGGGTTGATTAAAAGGCGATATTCTCCTTGTACATGAGGGAACTTTGAGTTTTCGGAATATAAGTGATAAGTCTTGTGCACTCAGAATTATTTACAATTTTTTTGGTAAATCTAAACAGTGTACTAAGGCTAGTATATTTTGAATTGAAATTCAATGATCTGGTGCACACTTTGAGTGAAATTTTGAAAAAAATTGTGATCTTACTTGATGGAAGGGAGATCCGTTTCATGTACATGCACACAGTATACACTCACTTTTTCCGCCTCCCAAATCCCCGGTCCAAATCTTGGGGAGGGGGGGGGGGGGGAGACCGCCCCCCCCCCCCCCCATGGCTACGCCAGTGGACACAAGTAACAGATGATTACATTTTGGTAGTGATCCGGAAATTTTTATGGGTTTTATGGATTTTCGATGTTTTGCCACGTAGGGTCAATGAACTTGGGAGTTCAAGCTGCGCATTTTTGAAGTTTTCATGCGCGCACTAAAGTGCGTGCTCTAGTTTGTTGGAGCGAGGCGCGTACCGCGCATCTGAGGGTTTATGACGTAACAAAGGCTTCTATATTGGGAAATCGGGCATCGGATTTTTGAGTGGGTGGAAATCACTGATCTCTATGGAAGAGCAAGATCATTGGTGGAAAGTAACTGCTTGGCGTAGGTCTCTCGGAGTGCTTTTCATAGCACCCTTGAAATAGTGAAACCAGTATTTATTTTCAATTTTTCCCGAATCAAATAAAGATACATAGGAATTTCCGGTTTTGGCGGCCATTTGGCGGCCATCTTGAATATCTCAAAACCCTCAAGGGTACAAGAGTTGCATCATTTAGATTCGGATTCAGCGCCATCGAAATAGGGAAAGCCATCAAAAAAACATAAGACAGACGGCAAAACAAGGTAAACCCCCAAATCTGGCTTTGGCACCCAGACTACCGTGTCCGAGGCACATAATCGCTACTGTAATTTTGTTTCTGAAATTGTGGAAAGGTAAACCTCAGCGGGAAGTAATAACACCGTTTTTTTTTAATTCTTTTGTTCTTTTGTTTTGTTATGTGCTGTTTCGTTTGTTTTGCAGGATGTTTTCGACGCCGACTAGATGTTGTCTAGATACCGGTTGGGAGTCGCGGAAAGCTAACATACCTTCGAAGTGTGGCATGGTTGGTTTCCAGTGATGGCCATTACAGACAAACACCGCGTCGAAAGTCTCCTCCCACGTTTTGCTGCTCCCCATAGAGGTCAATGACACTGTCCATATGCCCGTGGTATCGAAATTGGGAGCGGGATCGACACTGTTGACCTTGGTTTGGAGTTTAATGTGCTTGCGTAGGCCGAAGTGATCGGCGTACATCTCGAAATACTGCAATGAAGACGAAACTGACATCAGTGGAGACAACGATAATACTGGCAGTGATAATAATGATATGCAATTTCAAATCATCATAGTGCTGACTGAAGACGGCAGTTTGTTCTCGGCTCGTTATTTAAGGGCTGATTTCACGGAGGACGCGAATGGCATAATCCAGCATTCGTATTTTAGTTTGCAAACGATCGCCAAACGAACGTGGGGATTCGAAAGCGTCGTCAATTGTTCGCGGATGTCGTTTGTACTTCGGCGAGAATTAAAAAAAAATTGCGAAACTTTTCCGCACACTTGGTCATGATTTGGTCGTGATTTGTTCTCGGAAGTGTCTTTAAAGCCTCGTCATATGCGCAAGACCTTCGCAAGACATGCGCGTTTCGCAAAATGTTCTTGAAACCCCGAACAGAACCCAAAACTTTGGAGAATGTCTCGCGTTTATTTCGCGAAATCTGCGAAGTTTTTCCAATCATTTACGACGTAACCGCAAACTGTTCGCGTACCTTTTGAGACATTCTCACGAACGTTTAATATACGTTTGATATACAACAAAATCGCAGAATACATTTAAAATGATTCAAAAGTAGAGATTATGTGTGGGAGAAACTGACCCCCCCCCCCCCCCCCACCAAAATACTTTACTAGTAGAGGTAGGTCCTAAGGGTGGGATTTCACGGAGCACGCGAACGATTTGCGAAAGACGCGAATGACAAAATCCAACATTCGGAAAAGTTTTTCTCCGAATGTTTTCCGACAATGAAGCCGAAAACTATTCTTGCGCAATTTGTGCGAAGTTTCCACGACGTATGTGCGAATGTCGTGAGTATCATTGCTAAAGTACAGCATGTTACGTACACGAAGAACACGCGACGGAAATGCGAACAACAAAAAATTTTCAATAATCATGGGAAAAAATGTACCCAAGGAGAGGTGGAAGCTGTCTTGAGTTGAATTTTTTTATTTCCTCTATTTCTCCTTTCTTTTTCTCTCATTTTTCTATTGTGTGCTTGCCTACATTTTTTTTCCTAGGACGTATCTCCACTAGTAAAGCATATTTCTTTTTTTTTGCAGTTCCTCCAACACATAATCTCTATACTTCAAATGAAATTCTACATGCTTTAGATTGATTTTAACTGTATTCTGCGATTTTTTTTTTTTGTATATCAAACATGTCTTTCTCTTTGCTAGTCTTTAATTTCTTTTGTTATTATAGTTGTTAATAATTGTTTGAAGTTTAGGTGTATGCTACGATTTTTATTTGTAGAAAACGTATAGGTCATACATCCCCCAAACGTGCGCTAAACGTTCGCGAGAATGTCTCAAAAGTTACGCGAACAGTTTGCGATTACGTCGTAAAATGATCGGAAAAACTTCGCAGATTTCGCGTAACATACGCGAGACATTCTCCAAAGTTTCGAAGTCTGTTTGGGGTTTCACGAACATTTTGCGAACATCGCGCCTGTCTTGCGAAGGTCTTGCGCATATGACGAGGCTTTAAAGACACTTTCGAGAACAATTCACGAGCAAATCACGACCAAGTGTGCGGAAAAGGTTCGCAGAAAATTTCAAACTTTTTTGAAATTCTCGCCGAAGTAAAAACGACATTCCCGAACAATTGACGACGCTTCCGAACCCTCACGTTCGTTTGGCGATCTTTTGCAGACCAAAATGCGAATGCTGGATTTTGCCATTCGCGTCCTTCGCAAATCGTTCGCGTGCTCCGTGAAATCCCACCCTTAGGAAAAAATTGTAGGCACACACACAACAGAGAACTGATAGAAAAAGAGAGGAGAAATACACGAAAGAAAAAAAAAAAACTCCAGCTCAAGACAGCTCCCATCTCTCCTTGGAAACATTTCTCCCATGATAATTGAAAAAATTGCATTGTTCACATTTCTGTCGCGTGTTCTTCGTGTACGTAACATGCTGTACTTAGCAATGGTATACACACGTCATTCACATATACCTCGTACGAACTTCGCACAAATTGCGCAAGAATGGTTTCGGCTTCATTGTCGGAACACATTCGGAGAAAAACTTTTCCGAATGCTGGATTTTGCTATTCGCGTCCTTCGCAATTTGTTCGCGTGCTCCGTGCTGAAGTCAGGCCTTTAAGGGCTGATTTCATTGAGCACGCGAAGAAGTTGCTTGCAGCTACACCTGTATTCTGACTAAGCACCTCTGAAAATATCTACTTTACCAAGTTTGTGAAGAGCCTCTTGCACACTAACTTCCTGAATTCACTTCTGTAGTAGTAGGAGACATGACCATATATCTCCTGTTCTCCGCTCACTCGATTGGCTTCCAGTCCATTCCCGTATTACTTTCAAGATCCTACTTCTGACGTACAAAATCACACGTAATCTTGCACCCATATATCTTCAAAACCTAGTCTCTCTCCTCTCCTCCTCTCCTGCCAGACCCCTCCGTTCATCTTCCTCTCTCCAATTACTTCATGGCCCACGTACAAAAACCCGTTATGGTGACCGAGCCTTCTCTTCCATTGCTCCCACTCTTTGGAATAAACTCCCTCTTTATATTCAGAATGCCTCATCTGTTGAATCATTTAATATTTTATTCTTCTCAAAACTCACCTGTTTAATCAGTTGTAATTTTTTTTTTTCTGGAGGCGCACACAGTTATCAATTATTTTACCATTGTATCACTTGTATTTTTCTTTTCTTTTCTTTTCTTTCTTCTTCTTTTGTTACTGTTAACGCTGATTTTGTTAATGTCATTGTGTTTTCTAGTCTATGAGTAGCAAAAGTGCGCTTAGAAACGTCAGTATGAAACGCCATATAAATGCAATTATTATTATTATTATTATTATTTCTAAGTGTCATTAATTATTGTTTATGGTGTTTGAGAACCGAAAACAGGAACCATAAAATGGTGAAAATGCTTAGAGACAAATACGCTTAATGTGGCTTTTGAGCAACAAAGTTTTCATATTGGTATCACATTGTTGTCATACCTTTGTTTGAAGATTCTACGACCAGCTTTAATGATGCAGGAATTATGCTCTACTTTGAAAAAAAACTTTTAAAAACCTACATAGATGCATTACCAAAAAAAAAAAAAAAAATGAAGAGTTATAAGTTGTTAACTTGAAGCTCATATTAAGAGCATTTCCAGGAGGAAAGTGGCTCTTTTTACCATCTCTTTGGTCCTTACCTGGAGAACTTTCTTGTTGTGTAAGAAGTTCGGCCAGTCCTCCGGGATTGGAAAATCGCTGAAACACATGGCCTCCTTGCTGGAGTTAATAACAGTGGAGCGAAAGACACAGGACTGTTCCGTCCGGTCTTCACGATAGTACCACATACCTCCGATCACCTCCGACTTCTCGAAGCATACGACGTTGAGACCCTCTTCCAGACAGGTCTTGATGGCGACCAGGCCGGACGGTCCGCCTCCGATCACAGCAACCATTCGAGCAGGAGGTCGTCCTCTCACCTTGATCAGTATCGATTTACCAAGTTATATGTGTATCTAATCTGTAGGGAGGTTAATACCATGAAACAGAATTGAAACTTATACACAGAAATCAAGTGAATTGGAACTCGGTGTTGGACGTAGCAATGGAGTATCAAAGGTGGTGTTGTTGTTGTTTTGTTGTTTTGTTTTGTTTTTTCATTACAACACGACACATCTATTACTGGCACTGTCATCTTTTTCCTTAAGATGTTACCGATCTCCGGAAGTTTTCATAAAAGACACATATTTTATGATTTCCACTGAAGATAATTATAATTAAGATGTTAATAAAATATTCTTTCTCAGGGCATGGCAAGATCTATCACGTCTCATGAAATCTCTAGGAAAAGTTGGAGTTTTTCTCAAGTGACTTTTTTTTTGCGTGTAGCAACTCAGCGATATGAAAAAAAAAATCAAAATATTCCATATAGTTTCCTTGAAGGCTGTAGTAGACGGCTACACTGATTTCTATAATGTCCTTTTCCGCTTGCCCTACTTTGTTAAAATCCCACCAGGTCTGTTGCCTTAAAGGGATAGTTTAGCATTGGTGGGGATGAGGAATGGGCTTTTGACTTTTTGCGAGATATCAAGAAACCACTCGTGAAATAGTACAGATCATACAATAAGAGGAATTCAAACTTTATTTGATGAAAAATCGGTTTTGGAATGGCTGAGACATCCAAAAACAAATTAAAACAAAGCGCATGTAATAAAAGGTGGGTCCCACCTTCGTTACGATTGCTCTGTTTTGGGTATCTCAGCCATTTTAAAACCAAATCATCAAATAAAAGCTGAATTCTTCTTGGAATTACATGATCTTTCATATTGTATGAGAGGTTTCTTATTATCTCACCCAGAAATGTTAGAAGCCTGAGGCTATAGGTCTCAACCAAAACTATACAATCCCTTTAAGCCCTGCATTCCATAGGGAAAATCTTGTTCCTGTTAGATGTTCTTTGAGTGGCTGCAAAGTTGCTCAGTTTGTTTTGCTATCCGAGTTTCATTAGATGACAAAACTAGAAATGCTTCCGCCATAATACGTGGTTCTCCTAATAGTACAATGTCTTCGCAATGTGTGATGACAGTTTCACATAACTGGCAAAATATTGAAATGACAGGTGTGTCACAAATGTGTTGAATGTTCACTTTCCTTGAACTAGGTATATTGGATGAATGGCTACATTGTTTAAGAGTGCAGGTATTTGGTGATTTGAGGATTTTTACTTGATGTTTGACCCTTTGATAAGTTTATGCACTAAGTAATTTTCAAAGAATGGAGAAAAAGTGTAAATTCAGTATTAAACAGTACAATTTTAACGTTTTAACCTGGTCTTTGTCCCTTGACCTTTGACCCTATGACCCTAAAATTCGAAGATAATCACTGTCAGGTAGAACATGCATAGATATTTGCCAAGTTCCATAATGATACCTTGAATCACTTTCGAGATATGGTGAAAGAAGTGAAATTTAGCACTTTCACTTGACCTTTGACCTTTTGACTTTTCACCTTTTGGCAAGAAACTTCCAAGAGAATCTCTATTGGGTAAGACATGTATATATTCTGTTTCAAGAAAAATCCTGCAGGAATTGCATAAATATGAGGTAAATAGTGAAACTTTTAGTAGTTGACCTTGACTTTTGGCCCATGACCCAAATATTCGATCCATAATTACTGCCAGACAGTACATGCATATGTATTAAGTTCTATGAAGATACCTTGAACCATTTGCGAGATATGGAGAAAAAAAAATTAATATTTTCACTTGATCTTTGACCTTTGACCTCGTGACCCAAAACTCTCTGAAGAATCCTTATTTAGCAGTACACGTATACACTAAGTTCAAGAACATACCTTCATGCATTGCATAGATATGGGGGAAATAGTGAAATTTTAAGTAATTTGACATTGACCCTTTGACCTTGAACATGTGCAACCAAAGTTGATAGGCACAACTTCGCCCACTCATACATACACATGCCAAGTTTCATCGGGGTACCTCAAACGGTTTTTTTAGCTACGCTGTCCACAAATTTGATTACTAACGGACGGACAGAAGGACGGACAACCCGAAAACACAATGCCTCCGGCGACACTTCGTGGCGGAGGCATAAAAAAATAATTGCAAACTCAGAAGAAGTCAGGTGAAGAGCTGAAATATTGGCTTGGATATGAGATATACGATGCACATAAAATCACCGAGAGTGTGACAAGGTTTTGTGTCCACACAATTACAATTTATGGAATTGTGATTACTTATTTTTTAAAGTGTGCCATTATGGAGTCCGCTGGACACCTCTAGAATGGTTAAAGAGTTATTTAACAGATAGAAAGCAATTTGTCAACATTAACGGCTATGACTTGCAGTTAAAACTTATTTCATGTGGAGTCCCACAGGGCTCCCTTTTGGGCCAACTTTTATTTATCTTATACATAAACGATCTTCAAAAATCATCGCAAAGTTTATCATTCATTTGTTTTGCCGATGACACAAGTTTGTTTTCTTCTCATCGAGATCCTGATACATTAATTGATATAATGAATACTGAGCTCAGGTCTGTGCAATTCTGGATTTATGCGAACAAATTATTCCTTAATATAGAAAAAAAAAACTCATTATATACATGGTATTCAGTATTCTTTGAATGTTGTCCCACATGAGATCAAAATAAATGATATATGTTTAACGCAGGTTAACAACACAAAGTTTTTAGGGCTTTGGATTGACCGAGAATTATCCTGGAAAACTCATATTCATTTTGTAAGTAATATTTTGTCCAGAAATATTTGAATCATAAATAAGCTTAAATATTTGTTCCGTGTTTATATTTTTCAGAGCATATATTCTTCTTTAATATCTCTACACTTTAATCATGGAATTTTGGCGTGGGGAAATGCAATTAATTCATTATTAGATTCCCTCCTTCGTATTCAAAAGCGTGCAATAAGAATCATAAACCACGTCGGATATTTTGCTCATACCAACTGTTTTTTTTTTTTGGATCAAAACAGAATTCTGAAAATTTCAGACCTATTTTATTATAACCTTGGGATTTTCATGTATAAACTAACAACTAATGAATTACCATCTGTTTTTATCCATATGTTAAAAAGAAATCGCTCTATTCATTATTACCCCACTCGTAAGAGCGACGCCTATCACCTTCCCCGTACTCGCACTATTTTTGCAAAGAAAACAATTATGTTTACTGGACCCAGATACTGGAATGACCTCACTCAAGATATTACTTCTTCCTTTTCCCTATTCACCTTCAAACGCAAATTAAAACGGCGATTGCTTAGAGGATACACTTTACCAGGCTTTTAGCAACTTTTTTTGTTGTTGTTGTATACTCCCAGTCTTTTGTCTTTGTCCGCAGCTCCAAGTTATTTAATGGTACCGTTATAGCACTCTTTTGTAAAGACGGCGAAATCTGTACAGTCTGGTTTGAGCAATATTTATGTGGTTTATCAGTTCATTCTTAATATTGAATTTTGCACTGGTATGATGTTAGTTGGCTATAATAAACATATCCGTTCTCCGCATATAAATTCGGGAACCTACAGTTTTACAAGCATAATTCCTTTTATGTAGGCCCCATCATATTTCTGACAGTTACTTGTGATATCCTCAGATGATAATGACCATTTACATTTGTGTTAAGTTTTTTTTCTTTCTTCTCCAATCAAAAGATATGGTTGTACATATTTTGTATTCTTGTTTTACTGTCAATCATTTTGTAATCCCATCACTGAGAAAGTGGAAATATGAAATAAACTAGAACTTGAACTTGTACAGTTGAAAAGTTGTCACTTACCGTCAAGTTATCATTCTGTGTGTAGATGCGACCAATGACAGCGTCTTGTGACCAGCAGGAGAGAAATGACGCGCAGAGAAGAGAGAGCGAGTTTCCACAGTTGTTATATGGTGCCCGACGAACACAATAATACTCTTAAGTCTCCGAGAGCAGCTGACGAAACCAAAGGTGTGTTTTATCACCGTGTAGGACGGTTTGCTTTGACGAGCGAACACCCCCACAGACGGACAGGTTTTCGAGCCCGAACCCATGGTTGCTAAGGGGGTGTGACTTAACGTTCCGCTTTACCCAATCATGAAATTGCAGTGTATGAGGCCTTGGAATCCGCTTTTTTATTGGTGACTAACGACGGCTCATTCTTGCCTTTTCTGTTTGAAATGATGAGTTTGAATTTTGTTTGAATTTTATAACAAATTCTTTACACACAAAGAATCAGAATTGTCTCTTACTTAACAGGAATGAGGAGATTTGGTGCATATTCTTTGCTAGGTGGTAAATTGAGATTTCTGAATAGCAGGTACTCTTTACACAAGATAAAGGAAAGATGAAATATATCATGGGTGAAATGGATGAAGCCAAAAGGAATTTAGAGCAAATAAGGGAATTGATACGTATCAGGGACTACAAAGAGTTCTCTTTTTTAAGTTTGCAAGAATGTAATGAGTTGATTTCTTATCCTTGTCTGCATTAATGTGGCATAACTGGAATGTAATACTTTCAGGGAGAATGCGGTTTTTATTGACAATTTTTGTCACTGGTTCTGTACGATTTGCTCTGAACTGCCAATACACATTGTACATAGTGTATGCATGAGTAGTTCTAGGCCTTGTTGCATAAAAGTTACTTTCAAACGCAAGTCAAGAAGATCAAACGTAAGTCCCAAATGCTCCATTCTGATTGGTTGAAAATCAAGTTGCGTATGATTTCCTTGACTTGCGTTTGATCATAACTTTTATGGAACAGGGCCCTGGTGTGAATCCCCTGTACTCTCCATCATTCCATTGACTGTATGTTCTTTGTATTCCAGCTGAATGGTCTGCTTGGTATTCCTGCTTCTTTTGTGCATGCCTGACATGATATTTCATTACAATGCAGGGTACTAGACTTATAGCAGTGATTATTTGTATTACACTTGTTTCATCTGTTCTAAGTGTTAACGGTGATTTTGACTTGTCTCTTGTGTGCAAGGAATGGTGGCTAAACCCACAACCCGCTGCTAATAGCAGGTTGAAGTTTTGTAGTAAACCTATACTGTACTACAGTAAAACAACACCTTGGTTTCATCTCTGTTCTATAACTTCTGGTGATATTTCATTTCATTTTATTTCATTTTATTTCCACATTAAAAACAACAATCATTACATTTCAAGTCATAGTATAAACATGTTCATTGTGGGGGACTAATTAAAGCCTTTCAGGCTTGTTGGGAATAGGCCCCAAAGTAAATACAAGACTTTCTCAACTTACAATATATGTACAAAATAGAACACAAATGGTACACAATCAAAGCAGGCTGAAGAAGGAAAAAAGAAAAGAGTAAGATACTGGCAGAATATACAAAACCATGTTGCTATTAAATACGGAAAGTGCGTCTAAAATTGTTCCTGAGCTGCTGTAATGATTTGCAGTTTTTCAGTTCCTTTGGTAAAGTATTCCACAAAATGGGACCTTGATAAAAAAATGTTGACTTGGCTAATTCGGTTCTGTAGAGGGGAGGATGAAATTTTTGTTGGTTTCTTGTATTACAAGAATGAATATTGCTGTTGAGATGAAAACATAGTTGAAAGGTAGCTGGTAATGCACCAAATAAACACTGTTGCATAAAGATTCCTGTTTGGAAGCAGATTATATCTTGAATTGGTAATATATTCATTTTTTGGAATAATGCAGAAGTTTGTGACAAAAAATGTGAGTGGGTTATGATACGAGTAGCTTTCCTTTGCAACAAATGAATACGTTTCACATTCTTTTTAGTTGAATGGCCCCAGACGAGAGTACAATAACTCAAATGAGATGAAATGAAAGAATGATATAACAATTTCAACACATGCTTAGGTAAAAATTTCAGTTTTCGCAATATACCAATATTTCTCGACAGTGTGTTGCAGAGCACATTAACATGACTATTCCACGACAGTTCATCATCCAACATAATACCCAAAAACTTTATATTTGTTACATGTTAGATCATATCACTATGATAGTATAAAACGAAATTATCAGTACACTCACGAGTCCCTAATATCATAAAATGAGATTTTCCTGCATTCAAAATTAACTTATTTGCCTGCATCCATACATCTTATCTAATTTCTTCAATTCTCGATTCATGTTGTCAAATAATAATGATAAGTCGTTGTTATGCAGAGAAATATTTGTATCGTCAGCAAACAGTATAATAAATGTAACAATTGGGAACAGTTTGGTAAATCATTTATGTAAATCCAAAAAAAAAGAAGAAGAAGAAGAGGGCCAAGAATGGAACCTTGGGGGACTCCATATTTTACAACCATATAATCCGATTTGAAACCTTCTATTCAGTATATTGCTGTCGATTATGTAAATAACTTTCAAACCACTTTAAAGGCATACCCCGTATACCATAATGACTAAGCTTATGCAATAAAATGTCATGATCAATAGAGTCAAAGGCTTTTGACAGGTCAATGAAGACAGATAAAATAAATTCTTTGTTTTCAATCCCTTGGATAATATTTTGCATAAATTCTAATACTGCGGAAGAAGTGGAGTGCCTGGAGTGCCCATTTCTGAAATCATACTGATGTGGGATGAGTGTATTTGAATCTTGAAGAAATGCGCTAACTCTATTATAAATACATCTTTCAAATATCTTAGCAAATGTATTAAGAATAGATATGGGACGATAATTACTCATAATACTTCTATCACCTTTTTATATATTGGGATATTGGGATTACACGTGCAATTTTCATATTATTTGGGACTATACCAGCTGATAAACTTATATTGAAGATGTCACACAATGGTCTCACAATAAATGGTATACCTTGTTTCACAACCCGGATACTAATGAAATCAGACCCTGCACTAGTGTATTTTTCATCTCAGAAACAATAGACAAAATTTTACATTATTTTGATAGGCTTAAAGAATATTGATGAATACACAGGTGCGCTAAGAAGGATATAAACGCACCATCATCTTATAAACCTTGATTCATGGACAAATTATGACCAATGGTTGAAAAATAATCATTGAACACACATTCGTGATTTCAGCTTTATCTGTGACCAACTCATTGTCTATTTTTATTCCGTGTGAACTTAAATTTCTATTCTCATTCTATATCTATTCTCTATTTTTATGAGCCCATTTACACATTGCCATATTTTCCGAATATCATTCTTCACAATATCAAATTTATTAGAATAATATTTACATTTTCCTTTTTTCAACTCACTCGTAACATAATTTCTGAATTACGGTATTGAGTTGGTTTTCTCAAATACTTCTTATACAAAGCAGATCTTTTCCGACATAACTTCTGCAACTGAAAAGTCATGCAAACTTCCTTATTCTTCCTTTTACATTTATGTTCCTTTAATGGAAAACACTTATTACATAATAATATCTGTTATCTCTTGCACATAATTATCATAAGATTCATTCATATCTATGTGATTTCTACTGATATACACTGACTTTCAACACAAAATTTATGAACAGTTTTATTGTTGATGCATCTTGTGCTAAATCAAATTTCAGAGTCACCCTCTGGAGGCAACTATTCAGCCATAATCACAAAGACCGGCAGGTGGTCACTAACAAGTATGCCAGGTGTATAATAAATATCTGTATTGAAGAATATGTTGTCTAAAGTAGTTCTACTTTTGTTTGTAATACGAGTTGGGGAGCTTATGACTGAATAAAATGAAAAACATGACATACAATCAAAGAAGGCATCAACACAGGTTTTTGAGTGATTTGAGATAGGTCAATATTGAAATCTCCCATAATACAGCAATCAAACTTATGAATATCAATTTCAAACACATCAAACACTTGAGTTATTTCTTCAACAAAACCATGAATGGGAGCATGTGGTGGACGATAAATTATTCGTACTAACCTGTTCTTGCCTTTACGTGGTATTTCTATGAATAAACATTCAAAATTATTGTACTCTCTAGTCAAATCTAATCTAACAACATATCGAACAGATTTAAAGATATACACTCCTGTTCCACCTCCTCGTCCATGAATTCTATCATTATTTTCAAAAACATAGTCTTGCAGTTGATACATTGTAGAGGAGATGACTTTGTTAGCCACATTTCTGTCAATCCTATTATTTCAAATTAATAATTCAAAGTATTGATATATGACTCAAAGCTCTCATTTTTTTGTGCAATACTACGGCAATTAAAACGAACAAAAGATTGATGCTGATATAACTGATCAAATTTATGATTAAATTCATTCATAGTATAATACCGTTTATATACATTTTCATCCCAATCTTTATTTTTCGATAATTCTAACAAATCAGAATTGTGAGTGTTATACTGTTTGTAAGCACTTGTGACATACTCAAAGAATGGAGCACATACGTCCTAAAAACTCTTCATCTTAAACATTTGTACAATACAGGTGAGGAGATAGCATTGAAAAGCAACATTGCAATTAAAATAGCAATTGGTTTTGGTCGTTGAAGGAACATACATTTCCAGGTAACATGATCATTGCATAAAATGAATGTGTAAGCACAAGGCCTACAACATTCAGACATTATATTTATATCAACACAGTTTCTTCTCTTATAATCTAAGATATCATAATTGTGATAATATTAGAGAAACATGCATGTAGATTATAATTTACGCAAATCTTCTTCACTGTTGATCACTCTTGTGACCGACTTTCCCCCAGTTGCCGGCAGTAATGCGATGACACGTCCATTTGAGGGCCCACACGGGTAAATAATTCCCCATAGAGACGTGTGTGAAAAGTCAAATTTCAAAAAATTCTGTAAAATAGCTGGAAGAAATGGGGTGTTTCATTTTCACTAACCTGGATAAGTGAGCTATACCCTGTCATCCATCAAATTTCCAAGGCAGGTTCTTCGGCTCAAACTCTGTCCAAGGGTCCGCAAAGGCAGACTACGAGTTCTTTTCACTCAAAAAATTTTCCGTACACGCACCCAATGAAATATAGTCCCTTCAAATTCCATGAGAACAATTTTCATCTTCAAACCAAAATGCAGTTTGTAGAGGAATTCATACTCAATATCTGCAGCTATGCATTTTTATGCCAAACTGCATTATTGATTTTTAATTAATTTTTTTCTTCATTTATTTTGGTATCTTTGGTACGAATTTGTGAAGGGGTCTGGGACATTCCATTTTATTTACAGGTGTGAGCCCTTGAGGTCCATGCTTGAGAGACTTTTGGGTGCCCACGCGTCAGTTTGAAGAGTTTCTGGTTTTTAAGAGAAAGGTCCTCCACGATGATGATTCCTGACCCCTTGTGCACTTTTCGTTTTCGGAGGATTTCACTGCGCTTTCTGTAGGATGCGAGCTTGACGATTATAGGGCGAGGTGCGGTTGGTCGAGGCTGGGGCTTGGGCGGGTCGTTGCATGTTGAGAAGGTGTAGATTGTCTTCCTATCCTGTTAGACCTGTCGATATCGTTGACGTCAAAGGTGATACCCAGTTTGGCTGACATTACGTTGCAAATCACAGCATCTGTGTCTTCATCTCTTTTCTCCTCGATTCCTAGTACTCTAATACAAGATCTGCGAGAGTACTGTTCCATTTTGTTGAGGTCATTTTCAAGACCAATGATGGCATTGTTTTGTGAAGATGTGATTTGAGACAGTTTGACTATTTCTCGATCCTAATTTTCTCCACCTCAGATTGCAGGTCAAGGATTTTACCCTCCATGTTTTCAACTTGTTGCACAAGGGCATAGACAAGGGCATATTGAACATAATCATGGCCCACAACAACCCAGTGTTCATTGTTCTGATCATGTTCATGACCCTACGTTTCATTATTCATGTACCTGATGTTTCTTTAAATTGTATTTGCTATAATGTCAATACCCTATATCAAGCGCGCCGGAACACTTTTTTTTTTTTGGGGGGGGGGGGAGGCAAAATCTCGACGTGGGCACATTATTTTTATGTGACGATGTGAGAGCCTCGGCGAGTGAGCGAAATGACCGAGCGGGGGGAGGGTGTGGAAGGGAGGATCCCCCCCCCCCCCCCCCCCATCGTAGGGACTTTTTGTTTTAAAAAAAAGTACAAAAGTCGGGTTTATAGAGCATTCAAAAGCAAATTTCTAGGGAATTAACATTGAAAACAAAAATCAGTTGCAAGGACGTATACGGGGGGTACATTATGTGATAGTGTGAGATCCAGCAATCGGCGAGGGCGGGGGCAGAATATAAAAGTCGCGTTTATAGTTTATATAGTTAAACATAGTAAAAGAAATCACTGCAAAGGACTAATGATCATAAGTTATGAAAACTATTCATTTAACTACAAGTACTGGCAGAGCGAGAGGAGCCACTTTTACTTTGCCATTCGTCTGAAATGTATCAAACGTGATCGCATACTACAGTAGTTCCAGCAATAAAAAAATATTGTTATATTTCTAGAAAGCAGAGAAGAAAAGGAAAATGTGAGGTTTACTAAAGGTATGTTTCAGCGGGCACACTCGACACGAGGATACCATGTATACACTAAATTTATTCCTAAGTTAATATTAGTGTATAGATATAATAGTGTATATTGTTAGTGTATTATAATTTTCGCCCAGTTAGGGGAGAACATTTCGCATTTACAGTTATGAAATTTACAACCTTAAGGCAAGCGCCCTTCCGGCGCCATTGCCCTATCAGTTGAACAGCCTTACCAGCTGCTGCAACAGCCTTACCAGCTGCTGCCTCAGCCTTACCAGCTGCTGCCTCATCCTGTGTGGAATACGATTTCCGATCTTGGCAGTGGCGGTCAGCGTCGAGCCAACCGTGATCGCATAGTTCCAGCAATAAAAAATATTGTTATATTTCTAGAAAGCAGAGAAGAAAAGGAAAATGTAAGGTTCACTAAAGGTATGTTTCAGCGGGCACACTCGAGGACTCGAGGACACGAGGTTACCATGTATACACTAAATTTACTCATAAGTTCATATTAGTGTATAGATATAATAGTGTATATTGTTAGTGTATTATAATTTTCGCCCAGTTAGGGGAGAAAATTTCGCATTTACAGTTATGAATTTACAACATTTAGACAAGCGCCCTTCCGGCGCCCTTGCCCTATATCAGTTGAACAGCCTTGCCAGCTGCTGCCTCAGCCTGTGTGGAATAGGATTTCGGATCTTGGCATTGGCCGTCAGCGTCGAGCTAACAGCGGACGTATATAGGCGTAGGATCCCGGGATCTCAATCCCCGGTATCTACTATTGTGCATTCAACTGGCCTTCAACTCGGCCTGTGGAATGCACGGTCCTTGACTAATGAAATGCATGCAGTTACTGATTCATGTTATTGTAGAAAATAAGCTTGATGTTTTAGTCATTAGGCATTATATCCAAGGTGCCACTCATCAAAATAATACTTCCTTATATCCGGAACTCTTTTTTAGTGGATCCTTTCGTATCTTCCCAGCCGTACTCAACGAGTCATCATCAGTGACACGCTGCTTCACCATTCCCGCTGACCTGCGGGGGTTCCGCAAGGTTCCGTGGTCGGGCGACTCCTTTTTCTTCTTTATAACAGTCCATTGTCCAAGGTCATTGAATCACACCAAGGCGTTCAAGATTTTGGTGTATGCTGACGACACACAGATTTATGTTACACTCAAACCAAATGAAAAGGCTGAAGCGGCTCAAAAACTTCACGACTGTCTTGAGGACATTAAAATCTGGTCGTCAAACAATAAGCTTTGCCTCAATGAACAAAAATCAGAGTGGATCCATATATATTCCAAGTATATAAACACCAATTCATTCCCGGATCTAGTAACTGATAATGTTTCTATTGAGAGTAGTGAATCGGTATGTGATCTTGGTGGTCATCCGTACCGTATGCGCGTTCCCGATTTTTCGGGAAAGGGGTATATTTTCGGGGCTCAGTTCGGGGAACCTTTAAATAGGGGGTCTTTAATCATTTTCCCCCGAAATATTTCTGATTAGGGGTAGTTTACATATCTTTCCCAACAACTTCCAACATCTTTCAGACATATCCGTAGGTAGAAATCCCAGCCTGGACCCTGAATGAAGGAAAAGTGCTGCAGGAAGTACATCTTCTCTGGTACATTCAGCATGCGCGGCATGAGAACGTCTCTAAACATATTCCTGTCTATGTAGCTGCTGATATTGTGGACACTTTTTACCTCAGCACTTTTCCTTCATTTAGGGGTGATTTTGTCAGTTCCCTTTCAAAAGCATTAGGTGGCAATTCTGTCGGTTTTCCTTCCATAACCCTAGAATGGGGGGGGGGGGGGTTAATTTTTTATGTCTCCCCTCCCAAAAGCATGTGATAGGGGGTCAATTAACGACCCATCTCCCTCCGTAAAGGGGGCATTTCTAGGAATCTGGAGCAAGCATAATTATTTCAATTTCATTTCAATTTATTTTCATATTTCTCACATATATCACAATATAAAATAAATTGATACGAAATCTATACAGAACATAATTCAAAATAGAACTTCACCGGAATGTTCAAAAGTTTGTCTTGGTATACACAAGGTCTGTATACATGCGAGTTAAACTGAGATCATAATGCGAAAAATATGATGGGGCCTGCGTAAAAGCAAGCTTGTATAGAGCCGCAGGTCCCGTGGTAAAATCAGATTAGGGGAAGCATAAGTACAGATATTTTTAGACCATACTATAATTGGGGATCCGATTAAAACGAACAAGATCAAATCAAATGTTGCTATATAAAATACAGAATAAAACACTGAAAGGTCACATGTTGCAACTAGGCCTATAACCTACTACAAGTAAGGACATTGAGAGAACAACGACTGAGATTGTAAGGATTTAAAAGAAACCTGTACTGACATTTTCTACTTGTCTGATAATTCTAATCTACATTTTTTGATGCCTACAACTGGAAAGAGAGGATTCTAAAACCCAGGATAAGCCTGTAATGATTTTTTTGAAAAAAAAAATGAAAACGAGCAAGCCAAGGAACGATCCACACAATTTGGCATACGTCACAGGTGCCAACCTCCGAATTTAGCAAAACGAACTAGAAAGGTACTACACATGCCAAGTTACTGATGAAATCTCACACGAAGTACTGCAAAAACTGTTATTTAGTAAAATTGCAATATGGAGCTGAAATAAACATGTTAAACAATATTTATTAATATGAATATTCCAGATATGCAAAATGAAATTGGCATCATTGTCCGAACGTGCTGCCCATAGAAAACTATGTGTAAAAAAAGTAACGTTGCACTAACTATGCATTGATGATGAGCGATAATGGTTC
The DNA here is from genome assembly GCF_040938485.1 of Diadema antillarum. Classification (NCBI taxonomy): domain Eukaryota; kingdom Metazoa; phylum Echinodermata; class Echinoidea; order Diadematoida; family Diadematidae; genus Diadema; species Diadema antillarum. The sequence continues at coordinate 2,817,335 of NW_027271369.1, read as the reverse complement.
GACATCACAGTTCAAACTATCTAACGAAGATGAGGACTGAGTGATTCTTAAAATCTAAATCCAAAAAATAGTCAACGGCAATCACGGTTTACGCCTAGTTAGAAGAAAACGGCACTCAGTACATATAGACTCTAGACTAGAACTAGGACTAGGACTAGTGAGCAGTCAAGGACCGAGAAGATTCTACTCGCCGCTCCGTCGACAGCTGTACGTGCACAGCGCTAATAATAGGCACAGCGTAAACGTCTCGTATGCAATACATACCCCGAATGGCCCTGCTGCCAGAACTTGAAAGTCCAGACGATTTAAAGTCCAGACTCCGAGGTCTAGCGTTGCCGCTAGAGGCCCTTGTGCTGCAGGCCCTGTTGTTTCTGTGCTGAATTTTGCAGGTAAGGTATCTGCTTTATGGATTTTCAATGTTTTTGTGGTCGAGATAAATCTCATGGTGGTCGTATTAACACCAAGGACTAACTTAGATCTAGTTTTAGTAGGACCCATACCTCGGAAGAGTGGCCCGACCACGTAGATACAAACAGTGCCACTGCTTCGCGATCCAAGCGCTGGTGTAGGCATAGTGCTCTCTACTTCCGTATCCATGTAGATATCTCAAAATTCACCCAACCAAATTGCACCAAAATCACAAGAAGTATTTTATGACTCATGTCCACTTGCTCACGCTAATTGGAACCAAATCGCAAGTTGAGAAGCGTAAGTGAAGTTGTCGACTTTCCTGTCGTCGCTAAAAACAATCTGCTCTGTACGACTAAACAAGAGTGATCGCGGCGTAGTAGCCCTACTTGCCTGCGCACGCACAGACTGAAGTTAGCCATCTAATATCATGAGACAAATCTTTCGGGAGTAATCGGGAGCAAGAAATCAATTTATAAATTATTTGAGCTACGTTGAATGAAAAATAAAGTTCGTAAATCATACAAATCGCTAAAATCATGACAATTTTAAATTTAGTTCCCGCGTAAATTCCCCGTTCGCACAGCACTAGTCGGCTAACTTCAGTTCTAGATTGTGCATATCGCGTTTACCAAGATCTCTCGCGAAGTGTGAGGTTTTTTTTAGTGACAACTTGAAATTTGGCGTCAATATTGATACTTCTCGATTACCGATTTCGTTCAAATATAATACGGTATTTTGAAATATGCTTAGAAGTATATCCTGTAATTTTGGTGCGATTTGGTTCAGCGAAATTTGAGACAGCTGCATGGATAGGACAGTACACAAGTGCCGCCTGCTAGCTAAATTGGGCCTAAGCGTCGTCTGCTACTCGGCACGATTTAACGCACGCGTATGCGAGGGCTTGTAATCAGTGAAACATTTGGCACCTGTGACATCACTACATCCGGGCTCGTCAGCTCATTAGCATAATTCTCGCCAAAAAATTTCCATTTTCAACATGAAATTACAGACTAAATCGTTATGAAATTTTGATTCTGTTTGCACCGCTGGGTCTTTTAGAATTAAAAGAACAACATATAAAAAAAAAATAAAAAACCGGTAAAATGCCCTTTTAAGTGGGTGTGGAGGTATAGATGATGACGTAACAATTGGCATAAATACATAAATGGAAGGTGGGCTAAAAGAATTTTGTCGTGAATATAAAATATACACACAAGGACAATGGAGCTCAGGTGTCAAATTCCAGCGGGGTCCTAAACCATGCAGGCCGTGTGACCATGGTAACAGACAGCTGCCACGCGCAAGAATTCCAACAATCGAGTGTAACAATAAAAACTTAGAGAGCGCAACAGGCAGACTGATCGAAGAATAATAATGTACATGGTTAGGATCCCGTCGGACTACTACTAGAAGATAAATAAGATAGACAAGGGAGGAAATACTGAGCAACAAGTACTATGCAATATGCATGCCGTAGCTGCTCAAAAGATATTGTTTTAATTTTCGTTTGAATGAGGTTAAAGTGGTGCAGCTTGTAAGTTCCGTAGGGAGTTCATTCCAGTACTTAGGTCCAGTGAACATGATAGTTTTTTCGCAAAAATTGTTCGGGTACGTGGAAGGTGATACGCATAACGTTGGCGGGTTGGATAATCATGAACTGTATAGTTTCTTGTGAACATTTTGGAAAATGCATCTGGTAATTGGCCAGTTGAAAATTGAAACATAAACAGGCAAACGTTGTAAGAAAATAACTCAGGAATTTTCAAAATTTTATTGCTCATAAAAAGTTCATTCGTATGCGATAAATATCCAGCGTGGTTTACAATTCTAATAGCGCGTTTTTGCACAATGAATAACAAATCGATAAGATTTTTAGAAGCATTTCCCCACGCCAGAATCCCATAATTAAGATAGGGAGATATCAAAGTTGAATATATACTCTGTAGAATATTACATGGAAAATAATAACTAAGTTTGTTTAGAACCCCTGTATTTCTAGCAGTAATTCTACTTCGATAACCAACATGGGTTCTCCAAGATAAATCACTATCAATGTAAAGACCCAAAAATTTTGTACTGTTGACCTGTGACAAATCAATGTTGTTGATCTTGACAGAGTGTATGTGTTATATTATGTGTATGGATGACCGCCTGAGGGGGGGGGGGGAGCCGGGGATCCTTGACAAAAATCTTACTACTTGGCCGACCTACAACTGCCAAATTAGTTCATGAATTTGTTTCTTGTCACGTAGATTATTGCAATTCCATATTTTCTAAATTCCCTCATACATATTTACTCCAGATTCAATGGGTACAAAATTCTACCGTAGACTTGCTTCCCTCTCCGGGAAATCAGAGCCCATAACTCCAATCCTCCGTTTTCTCCACTGGCTTCCCTACATCACCGCATATGTATTCCCATACATCACCACTTTGAATTGAATTGAATTAAATTGAATTGATCATCTTTCAAAGTTCTTCTGCTTACGTACAAAATACTGCAGATGGGCAAGCCCCCGAGTATCTGACATGCAGGTCTTATTTCCTTACGCTCCACTATGACTTCCTTAAGATCCCTCCGTTCATCCTCTACAATGCAGTTGACTCCTGGACCTCGCACTTCCACAAAATATGGTGGTCGTCTATATATATCTAGACACTTCCGTTAATCATTTCAAGACTCTGCTGAAAACTTATTTGTCAGTAGATAGTCCTTTGGAATGGTCTAGTTGTAGGTTGGTCGATGGAGGTGCACACTGATTTTGATTTGAAGTATTTGTATTCACATGGATGCCTACAGAAAGGTTACAGGCACCGCGCCGGCAGCTTATCTTAATCATAAGCACTAAAACACAAACTTATATGCAAAACTTCCTATTCCATGCAAAAGACCTTCTTTTAGAAAGTTTCCTCTGGATTATACTCATTTTTTAAATAAATAAATTATGTATAACTAGAAATGTCGCTATGGCGACTGGTATGCCTCCGCCATAATGCATGGTTCTCTTAATATGTCTATCGTACATGTGGACAACGTGTGATTACATTTTCACAGAAATTGGTAAAATATTAAAATGACAAGTTTGTCACAAATGTGTTGAATGTTCGCCTTCCTTGACCTAGGTTTAATCGGATGAATAGGAGAGCATATATTTGGAGATTTAAGAACTTTAACTTGACTTTGATCCATTCATATAAGTTTATGCACTGAGCAATTTTCAAGGTATGGAGAAAAAGTGTATAATTTCTGTATTGAATAGTAAATTGTTGCCATTTTCATCTGGCCTTTGACCCTAGAATTCATATTAAGATAATCACCGTCAGGCAGAACATGCAAAAATATGTAATAAGTTTCAAAATAACTTGAACCATTTCCTAGATAAGGAGGAAACAGTTAGTTCAGCACATTCACTTGATCTTTGACCTTTTGACCTTTGAGGCAAAAAAAGGAAAAAAACTTAACAGAGAATCTCTATTGGGTTATACAAGCGTACACCAAGTGTAAGAAAAAATAATCCTGCTGGCATTGCATAAATATGAGGGGAAAAGTAAAATTTTGAAGTGTTGCCCTTGACCTTTGACCCCTGACCTTTGACCCCATGAACCCTAATTTCTCTAGATAATTACTGCCAGTCAGTACATGTATATATACTATGTTCCATGAAGATACCTTGAACAATTTCCAAGGTACAGAGAAAAAAAGTGAAATTTTAATATTTCTACTTGACCTTTTGACCTTTGAACTTTGACCTCATGACCCTAAACTTTCACCAGAGAATCTTAATTGAGTAATACATGTATACACTAAGTTTCAAGAAAATATCTTCAGGCAATGCATAGATATGGAGGAAATAATGAAATTTTACGTATTTGACCTTGAACTTTGACCTTTGACCTTGAGCATGTGCACCCAAAAGTTGATAGGCCCAACTTCACCCCCTAATACACATACATGCCAAGTTTTATTAGGATACCTCAAAAGGTTTTGTAGTTACGCTTGCCACAAAATTCATTACGGACGGACGGACGGAAGGACGGACGGACAATCCGAAAACATGATGCCTCTGGCACCACTTCGTGGCGGAGGCATAAAAAAAGTAAAAGTCATTTAACTCTACCTATAAAACCGTTAATGATTATCCCTTTTTCAAAATATTTAACAATTTTTACATGATTTCACTATCTTTACCAACACGAATTCATCCACCTTTGGTTGTTTCAAAAAGTAAATTTAAAAAACCGGACATTGGATATTTCCCAAATATCAAGAAGTCAATCAATCTTCTGAATGCCGTGAGTGCCGTTAAGAAACAATGAATATTTAGCAAAACACAATGAGCGTGATAATTTCCCATCTGTCTAACGGATAAGCCTGTATAAAAAAAAAATAGCATTGCTAGTGCCCGTTTTAATTTAAAAGCGTCTAGTTTTCCATAAACCATGAAATGTTGATTCCTTTCATGAGGAATATTTTATCATTCTTTGAACAAAATTCCACAAAAAAAGAAGAAATCAATCTGAGATAGCTTTTCACCCCCCCCCCCTACAGCAACAACCCCATACGTGAAAACCGGTAAGAGGGCATGAATGATCAAGCTGTTGTTTTTTTGTAGTGGTTCATCTCTGGCTCTCTTTACCTGCCATTGTCCTATTTGTGCGCACGCCAGAGAATGAGCGCTTGTTAAAACGCGCATAGTTAAAGGGAGGCAGTCCTGAGATTTTCACTGTAATGATAATTAAGAAGAGTAAAAAAAAATAACCTTTCACTAGTTTATACGCGTGGAAATGAAAAACTGTCTCCCTACGCGATTTTTGAACAAGGAAAAGTAGAAATTACGCGGTGCGTAATATATGTCCCCGCCGGAAGTATAGCATTTAGTAGCAAAATGTACAATATAGGTAAAAAAATCAAGGTCAAAGGTCAAAGAAGTCAAAGGTCAAAATTCTGTGTAGAAGTTTTGAAGCCCTCACCTAGTGCCATCACATAAAGCAAACAGAATCGAAATCGGGTTAGAAATGGCGGAGTAGCATTTTGTAGCCAATGTACAATATAGGTCAAAAATCAAGGTCAAAGGTCAAAGAAGTCAAAGGTCAAAATTCTGTGTAGAAGTTTTGAAGCCCTCACCTTGTGCCATCACATAAAGCAAACGGAAGTGAAATTGGGTTAGAAATGGCGAAGGAGTAGCATTTTGTAGCAAAATGTACAATACAGGTCAAAAATCAAGGTCAAAGGTCAAAGAAGTCAAAGGTCAAAATTCTGTGTAGAAGTTTTGAAGCCCTCACCTAGTGCCATCACATAAAGCAAACGGAATCGAAATCGGGTTAGAAATGGCGAAAGAGTAGCATTTTGTAGCAAAATGTACAATATAGGTCAAAAATCAAGGTCAAAGGTCAAAGAAGTCAAAGGTCAAAATTCTGTGTAGAAGTTTTGATGCCCTCACCTAGTGCCATCACACAAAGCAAACGGAATCGAAATCTGGTTAGAAATGGCGAAGGAGTAGCATTTTGAAGCAAAATGTACAATATAGGTCAAAGGTCAAGGTCAAAGGTCACAACTGAAATTCTGTGTAGAAGTTTCAAAGCTCCCATGTAGTGCTATCATATAAAGCAAACAGAATCAAAATTGGCTAATAAATGATAGAGAAGTAGCAAATTGAACATTTTGATCACACACGGACGCGCAGACGGACGGACGGACGGACGGACACACGGACACACACACGTACGGAGCCCATTTCATAGTCCCCTGCTCGAACTCGTTCGGCGGGGACAAAAATATTTCCTGCAAGCGACACAGGTGTACGGGCAAGCGATCGTGTAAGAGCCGGCAAAAAGATGCTACGTCATGCATGCCCTACTCACCAAATTGACAGCCATGCCTCTAAAAACCAATTTAAGTGTTCAAATGATCAGTTGTAATTTTATCATAAAATGTGAAAGTATGTGATTTTATTATTTCAAACAAAATATTTCAAGCTTAGTTATATATAATTCCTGAAAAATTAATATTGTTAATTTAAATTTATATGCATTTTTAAATCAAATATACCATGAACTTCACATCAAATAGGCACGGTCCTTTTCTAACTTCCGTCCGTGTTGCATACTTCTTAGCGTACAAACCACTCTCGCGCGCGAATTCTTACCATACTATAATGTACACAATACTCCATCTAGCAGAGTTTGGCGTTCAAACCGAAGATAACCTGTGCATAAGAGAGTCGAATTCTTCAAAGAAAATATTGTTTGTATCTCGATATTTCTGTAAGTACTCGGATATCGCCTTTCCTCGAAAAAAATATGATGTCTGCCGGGCAGGGTAAACATAGGGGGTCGTAGGGATGTGATTTCGCTCCACTTTGCCGTGCATGGCCAGTCGGCACTGGCAGCAGCTAGCTCAGTGGCATTGTACTGCAGTCCCACCCCGGCTGCAGCCCCACCGTAAATGAAACATAGCTAGCCACTTTTCTTACCTCTCTACGATTTTTTCCTCGGTTCTCTTCGAAGTCGATGCTCGAGGTGTTTCTGTTTTATAACTCATCTGAGCAAATGGTCGGGATTGCATCTGGCTTCAGGAGTTTTCTCGGTTTATAACCGAGGGCCACAGCCTGCCGGTCCACGTGAAAACATTGCTTCTCAAATGGCCCACGCACAGGTAGGTCACAACACGACATCGAGATTTTGTAGGCCCTAAGTTTCTTATATTCGGCTTCGTTGTACCGAGATTTCCCAGCCATACAGCTCACCTTTCACGATACTTTTGTGGGTCTGGGACGGAAAAAAGTTGGGAAATTTTCTGCACGATTCGAGCAACCAGTACTGATGTAAGATAGCCTGACCAGACGACGCTGAATGCAATCGCCCCTCTAGACTATATGTAATACTAGTCAAAGAGATTATACCACAAGGTATAATCTCTTTGGTACTAGTACAGTTGGTCTACCGTAGATCTAGTTGTACCGTCCACACGTGTACTGTGCGAATATACAATACACGATACACACACACACACACACACACACACACAAACAGTACGTAGAAACAATGTCAAATACTAGTAGCCACCGACTTCTTCATACATCCGGGTAATTAGGGAGCGTACGGATAACGAGCAGAACACGGTTGGGAAGAGTTGCCCCTCGGTGACGTCTGACTCTCCGACAGGATTTGCTCATTAGCATATTCACCATGCAGATTCACACTTTTTCAACCAAAATTTACGAGCTTATTTGGTGATTTGAAAGTTTGTTTTTGGTGAAAGTATTTCATTGGAGGTACCAACAACAACATATTTTTTTTAAAAATTCGTGAGGACTGCCTCACTTTAAGCAAGGCGCGTTTTGCCCAAGGGAGCAATCTTTATTGGTTGAAATGTCTTAGATGCTACTTCTAACAATATTTCCTATTGGATACGATTATTGCGATGGGCGTGGTTATCATGACTTACAACACAGTTAAAACAGTTTTCTAATACAGAATTGCAAATATCTCTGAAAAGTGTACAAAAACAACTATAACAAAGAAAATAAGAATGAAATGTAATTGATGAAAAGAAAAATAAATGTACAGAAATATACAATATAAACACGATATATGGTGAAAAAACAAAAACAAAACAAAGAAAGGGAAATATGACTGAGAGAGAGAGAGAGAGAGAGAAGGGAAATGGCGGTGAAGAGCTATATAGGGAGAGTGAGAAGGACACAAGACTGAGGAATTAACAAAAGATATACGAGTAACTTTTGGTTCAGGAAAAAAAAGAAAAAATAGAAACAGAGAAAAGAAAAACGCAAAGACATACGGAAATGAATTCACACGCTAAGTGAACAAGAATGAAGGAAATATGGAGACGAGAACGAAAAGAAGAAGAAGAAGGGAGATGGAAGAAAAATGGAGGAGAGAGTGAAAAGACAAATAAGTTATAAATCAATTGTGAAGAAGGCACAGCCTGTAAAAAAGGCTTATGAAGTATTTACAAAAAGGATAAAAATTACTAGTAATCTAAACATGTGTCATTATATAACTACAAAACTTGGTTAAATTGGAAAGGACTGTTTTCTTTTGACAATTAAATAATTGATCCATCTTCGTAGTATTTGGGTATTTCAAGTAATATTTTTGAAGTATTTCTTTCGTTGTTCACTAAAAAGTCTACACTGAAAAAGGTAGCGAAATTCATCACCAATTTTCTCTTCATTGCAATGGGTACAAAATCTTTCGTTTATTGGAATCTGATTGTATCTTCCAGAAACAATTGGCAGTTTACGATTAACGCAACGGGATTTACATAAAATTTTTGCCTGTGAAACATTAAGGTTTCGAAGTACTTCTCAAAATGGAGATCCTGCTTACAAACTCGAAAATTTAAACATTGAGAATTTTTGTCTACATTACTATGCCACTCTTGTTTATAACTATCATTTAATCTGTTACTAACTAAACTTTTGAAGCCAGCTAAAGTGAGATGTGATGCTTGGCTGTTCCAAATTTCCGTGAGACCTATAGGTTGTTAGATATCTCTTTTATCCTAATTACCCATGTCATCGAATTTTCTTGCCTCGCAGATAAAACATATCGAAAATTATACAAAACATGCGCTATCTTTGACATGTTACTGTGAACAAGCTTAAACCAAAACATTAACATCCGAAGGGTCACTGTTTTTTGTAATCTATCTTTACCAATTTTACCATAAACCATACAATTCGGAGTTCGCTTATGTTATCCAAGAAGTTCCTTACAATATCTACCAAAGAAAGTTTCAATTTGGGCGAGGTCTTCAAAACCCCAAATTTCACTGCCGTACAGAAAAATAGGCATGATCAAAATGTTCAAATAGCTCTAGTTTTACGTCGATTGGAAGGAGGAGAGGTAAAATTTTGCTTTTCATGGAGTACAACGCTCTTTTGGCTTGGGATCTTGTTTGTTTATAGCTTTCTTAGATTTATTATTATAATTGAACGTTGTTCCTAAGTAAACAATAATCGCTGACACAAATTTTGTCATCTCCGAAAAGAAAGGCAGGAGCTGTTCTAACTTTTTCACGGGAAAAAATAACTATCTAAGTCTTAGCAGTATTAACGGTCAGATGCCACAATTGGCAATAATAAAATAAAGCATCAACAGCTAACTGGAGTTCCTCAGCATTTTCAGCCAACACAATCGTATCATCTGCATATAGTAATGTGAATAAATCAACAAACATAATTTTATATTCACTTCTTCGGTAGAACACGTTTCATTGATACCTGATGAAAGAAAATCCAGGCCAGGGTATCTCTGAGACAGAAATTACGAAAAGTCGTTTAGATACAACGAAAATAATATTAGTGATAAATTCTCGCCTTGTTTTACACCTATGTTACTCTTTAAAAAAATCTGATTTAGAATTGTTATAAAAAACGCAGGATTTTGACTTTCTATAGATATCCTAACGACCCGGAGTAATTTACCAATAATTTTATGATCAAACAATTTCAACCACAGTGAAGACCTATCAACCAAATCGATGTCTATTTCATTACCTTTTTGTCACGTTATCATAGTTTTGTTTCCTGTCGTGTCGTGTCGTCAAGTCAGTTTTTTTTCTACAAGTAAAAATGTTGCTGTCCCAGTCCTGTCTCGTGTCAATTAGTTTGCTTGCTGTTGGTTTGTGTGTAACTGCTTGTCCGTCTGTCTCTCGATGGGCTCTTAAACCTTCTGTGTCGCTTTGTTGCTGTTTTCAATCAATCTTTGCACCAAATCTTTTTACCCAAGAGGGGCCCACATTTTACAACAAGCTCTGTCTTTTTAGTGGGGTCCTCCGGTTTTTTACACACAATGCATATTGACAATTATTTCACTTTCGTTACTTTACCAAACATTGTAATGCATCCTTTATGTATTTTTTTATTAATTGTCTTCCTTATGTAATTACATATTATATAAAATATACAATATAATTTATGTATAAATTTACACGCATCATTTTTGTCATAGTGAGATTTATGGTAATATATTATTTCATTGCGAAAAAAAAAATGAATTTGAACTGAGCTTAAAGGGATGGTACAGTAGTGGTGGTTATGAGAATTTGGCTTTTAACTTTTCGCGAGATACCAAGAAAACACTTATGATTTAGTACAGAGCATACCATTTTAAGAAGAATTCAAAGTTTATTTGATGAAAATCGGGTTTGGAATGACTGAAACATCCAAAAACAAAGTAAAACAAAGCGATCATGATAAAGTGTGGGTCCCACACTTTACTATAATCGCTCTTTTTTTGATATCTCAACCATTAAAAAACCAATTTCCATTAAATAAACATTGATTCCTCAAAGAATTACATGCTCTTTCATATTTCAGAACAGGTTTCTCATTATCTCACCAAAGAATTTTAGAAACCTGAAATTAGGTTTCAACCAAAACTGTACGATCCCTTTAAGAGACGAGAAGAGAAGAGAAGCGATGAGATACAGTGTTCAGGAGTTGGAAGCTAATATGAGCGTACTTTCTTATTCGAGTGGTACATTGCGAGAACTTTTTTATAGGATCATTTAAAACGCTGTAAAAAACCTGCGTCTAAGATCATCAGTCAATGAGTTCCATACATCTGGACCATGATGTCTTATGGCATTTTGAGCTATAGTAATTTTAGGATTTTCCAAATGATAATCTGTTGCATGACGGTCAGGATATGAATGAATGCTAAAATTTGAAATATACATATCGATAAAACAATTCAGGGAACTGGGGTCTAGGATCTACACTCACATGACTCACATAAAAGTTATATCATAAAATCATAAAGTCATAAAAATTATATCTATTATGAATGTGTGTTTCCTTAGAGATTCACATCGAGGTTGGCACAAAAAAAAAGTGCAACTTAACCAGTATTTAGAGGTAAGAGTTATTGATAGATAAAAATAAGCAAATGACACAATATCTGCATTTCTTTCTCTCCTATCCAAACAGGGTGCGGTCAAAACAGCGTTCAAGAGAGACTCCTACTTGTCTTCGTCTATAACTTTGGTAGGGATGACATTTATGCCATGTATAATGAGAGTGTGTGGGTGTGGATGTGGGTGCGTGTGTGTAAGTATAATACACATTATTCTCACTACTGTGGCCATTCCATAATCTAAAATAACAAATTTGACTATGTACTTAGGGAGGAACATTTATAAGAACGACGGTAATCACATACTGGAGGAACATTTTAGAACAACGGTATAATCACTTAATAGATGAGCTATACTTTCATCTTTATTTTTCGTAACAAAAATAGAAAAAAAAATATTCTCATAATCCGTTTTCACTGATGGATTCTTTGTTTTGTCATCGCTAGGCAATGGCCGACTCACTGCCTTTACTTCTCTGTGGGGTATTTTATAACAATCAAAACGTCCCTGATACAAAAATGATACTATAAAACGCTACCGTGATTCCGCAGGTTTAAATGCCATACATTATTCTGTTCTTATCACGAAGGGATTCTGGTCCCGTTCTACATAACTACTTTTGGAAAAACCGGAAGTAAATAACCGCCAAGATGCCAAGGATGATAAAGAGTTGAAGGAGTCCGAACTTTGGACCTGAAGCCACCTCAAGCTCCTTCATCGACGCCCCGCCTTGTCTGGCTTTGTACGGCTTATGGACGCGTTGCCACACCGTCATCATGTGCTCGCGTGCTCCCGCCCAACGATGGCGACCATAGAGACGATATTGGGCGGGGACGTAGGGACCGAAGATGTAGTGGTAGGCGAGGGCCGGGTCAGTTAGGAGGAGCACGAGTAGGTTGGGCTTGACGCCAATTTCACTCGCGATTTCATCCAAGTACGGCATGACGTCGATCTGTAATGGACGGCAGGGTGTATTTTCAAACAAAGCATGAAATCGAATCCATTGCACTGATATAAAATGTACAGGCAAACGGAACCCAAGATAGCATTTTTATACAGTGTTGATTTACCAAGGCCAAAGTGAAATTGATCTGGCTTAAGGTATATACATAGGAGTGTAAGTAAACTTAAATTGTGGTCGACTAAAGATGTTCTGTTTGTTTAAGTGTATAACCTTTATTGGATTATTGATTCTGCCACTGTAATGTGTCACACACACACAAACACACGCGTTTCGTTTAATAGCCTTTCCATATTCATTAATGCACTCATTACCTAGAAATGTTGTAATGTTTGTTGCCTTTTGTTTTCAAGATGAGAGAATTTCCTTGCCTTGCTCACATACTGTTATAATTCATGTATTTTTTATTGCTAAAAGGACACCTATTATTTTCATTCTATTATTATAGAATGTTGAATAAAGAAGTAATTGCATGTACAATCAAGTCTTCATTATCAATGTTATTGAGAATACCGTCTTATCATTTTCGTCTTCATATATCTTCATTCGTTTTGAAATCGATATCATTGCTATTATCGTTATCATTCTTGCAATCGTCAGTAACACCTAATGAACGAGTCGGTGATCATGTCTACCCATACCTGGATTGTGTGTCTCGGGGATTTCTTGTAGCGCCTGTCCATAGCCTCCTGCGTGCGTCTGATATGCTCCATCATTTGAGCCTTGGTCGGGAGCTGCTTCTCACCTGTCAGGAAAAAAAAAAAATGTATGAACAAACAAAGTTACCAGAGTGAAAGCGGGCATTATCTAAATCACTGTCAAGCATATTTTCCGCCATACAGCTTTAACCATCATCATTTAGTATACCGTATGCCTCCCCCCCCCCAAAAAAAAAAAAAAACATTCAACGGGACCCTCCGCAATAATAACTTTTAAAGTAGTGAATCAATTTCAGGGTATGAAACTATAACTCGTTGCCCACATCTTACTGAAAACCCAATTCGATTTGCTTCAGGGGTCAAAGAGAAATGAGGAATTTTGTAGAGGATGTCAGCAGTCTCTCAAGTTCTGCCTATTGTGTTCACACAGTCATATGCAGTTCCAAGAGCAGGAAAGTGCTAAACTTAAACTATATTAACGGTATTAACTTACCGCGATGTAGGAGGGCCTTGACCCTTCCCGCCACTGGAAGCAGGGTCTTCGGTGATATGTTTCAATAACTTGTTTTTTATCTATTTACATCACTTACTATGTTTCTCTACTGTCTGGAGATTGATTTCGACCAAAACATTGACCGATCTGTAGGAAGTAGTCGAGAGTAACAGCAAATGGGTTACCTTTGAACACCCTTGTCGCCCAACGGGCCTGCAGCTCAGATGAAGGGAAGATAGGTCCCAGAGGTTGGACCATACCGAGCACTGCCAAGGTTGGGTGCTTGTGGTGCGGAGAAAAGACATAGCGGTACATCTCAACACGGTTGTCGTTGATCGGAAGCACGGAAGACGAGAGGAATGGGAAGGAGATCTTGTAGCCTGTTGCCAGGACGACGAGATCGATGTTATCTTCCGCGGTGCCGTCTTCGAACACAACTCCGGTCGTGGTGAAGCGACGGATGTTTGGCTTGACAGTGACCAGGCCATTCATGATACAACCCGGAAGGTCATCGTTGACTGTTGGGTGAGCGGCAAGGATACCGAAATCGGGCTTGAGACCAATAAGATCGTGGTCGACACGTTTCCTGGCAACACGGAAATGCAATTACAATTTGTCAGATGCTTGACTTTATTTAAGGTTATGGCTAGTAACTGATCAGTGGGAATCAGCGGGAATGCTAGGGGATGATTCCTTGTGGCATTCAATAAGAGTACATTACATATCTACTGTTGTGTGAAAATTATTTGCTTCAGAATGGTCATCATATTCAAGTAATGCACAGTTTAATGCCCCGTCACTGTACAGGCATGCTAACCTGGAAACATTAAACGGCACATTACTTGAATATGAGACCATTCTGAAGCAAACAATTTTCACACAACAGTAGATATATAATGTACTCTAAAATGAATCCCACAAGGATTGGAAAAATCATCCCCCAGCATTCACAGTGAGTTACTAGCCATCCCCTTTAAGAGGGTTCCCATGTGGTCGTTACGTTAGACTGTTTTCAAAAATACTTCTCTGCGCATAAACCAAAGAGCACGTGCCAATCGTAAAAAAAAAAATGATTCAATTTTATATCTTCAGTCGAGAAAATGGCTCAGCCCATGCCACGTACCATGTGATGCTCTGGAGGGAAACACTCTTCACAACTGCACACAACCAGCTCACGCAATTAATCGTATAGTATACAGCCCGTGTAAAGGCCATGTAGCTTACACCCCTTTCTATTGACCATCGAAGGCTCCTTCTGACCCCCCCCCCTCCCCCATGCAAAGATATTATGCAAAAATGTCAGCGTTCTGATGAGTTCCGATGAAATCTGGTCTTCATTCTAGAACATGTTTGCCTGCACCCTAAAGATACCTTGCAACAGCCAAGAGGTCGGCTGGACATGCCCGTTACAGTCCCCCAACACAATTCTGATAGTCACGATATTGACTGTACTCTTCACGCTGACTGAACTCGCGATGAGAATTGGGGTCCAATGGCGAGCTAAGATCTGAGTTTGATTTGATTTGATTTTGATTTGAATTCCTAAATTTCTTTTTCATATACTTCAATAAAATACAAAGTCATTTGAACGAACTAATTGAGGACAGTATAATTTGAATCTGACAATTAAAACAAATAAATGATTAATTCAAATATCCAACTTTTTTTTCTGACACAATGTTAAATGAAAATAAACAAATTATCTTATGCATACATAAGGTTCCCGTATATCTATTGTTCAAAGACAAATTAGGCAACTCTTGATGCACAGAAATTCAGGAGACCATCATCATAAGCAAACTCTTGACGAGGACAATGGCCTCAGAAATGAGTGTCTTAACAAAAGACATTGTAAGAATATAATATACAAGTCCCCACTCACTGACTGGCGATAAAGAGAGAGGGAGGGAAGAATGAGGGAAAAAAGTGCAGCAGTGCATTGTGCAAAATGTGAAGTGTTTGCGTGGAAATGAGTTGTGGATAAGTGTTAATGTTCATGTTTGTTGTGTACGTTAAAGTGGGTATCTCGTCGTCTTAGACCAAGTGGCGGCCTGGTGGCGACTCAAGCCATAAAAGAAGAAGAAGAAGAATTGTATGTATGTATGTATGTATGTATGTATGTATGTATGTATATATATATATATATATATATATATATATAATGTTTGTCTGATTCACGTAGGTCATATTATAATTATGTACTGTTCCTCATTAAAACGACAAAAAATGATTAGTTATTCGGTAAATGATCACGACGTATTAGTATCGTCGTTAACTATCGAGATCAATTTGATGTTGCATGGGAACAAGCGATTAATGAAATTCAGGTACACAGGATTATGATATGTCAGCATTGATCCAATGAACGACAAACGGTAGGTGGCATCGAAAACTCACTTGTTCTCATTAAGGAGTATCGATTCTTGGAGGCTCATGGGCATTAATCGCTCGATACGGTTACCGAGATCAAAAGGAACGCTTTTGTCACTTATTCTGTATCTGATCCAGGCTCCACTTCTCGTGCTCAGAAACAACTACAAGGGGAGGAAATCAAGAAAAGTATTGACAAGCGGAGTAGAAAAGTGGATATGATAAAATGGGCTTTAGGATCTCCGCAATCTGATTGGTCAATTGTCATGCATTTATTTTTACTGACTCACACTGAGCCATGCGTCCGGTAAAATCCGAACGCATGGCTCAAGTCTTGTGCAGTGTCATAGATGTACCGGACGCATGATGAGGAAAATGGTCGTATTTCAAAAGTTTACGGGACCATTTTATAACACAAATTGATGATGCACAGGCTAATTTCGTGGGTCGGGAAAATTGGATGCTCTCGTTTAACTTTTGAACAGTTTAAAACCAACTCGCTGCGCTCGTGGGTTTAAACAGTTCCAAAGTTAAACTCGCGCATCCAGTTCTCACCGATCCACTCTGTCCTGTGCATCATTTGTATTTAATCTCAGATCTTGGTAGGAGCCTAGAGTAACATCCTGCATATGATTCCTTACCTTTCTCGGAAAAAAAGAACTATTATCAGTATTCATAAGTATTAATCACATATTCAAGTATAGGTTTTTAAGTAAAGTGTACATTCTGCATTTTTGTTTCAAATTTCACTTTGGGAAGAAAACTGTCATGGTCGCTTAAACACATTGTAAATGCCTTCAACTGTTTCTACGAGATTCTACAATCGCGACACACTTTGCAAAGGACCCACGAGACTCTATTAGGACAATATTGGTTAAGATGAATTCTAGCCTTACTTGTGGACAGACAAACCAAGAAAAAAACTCCTAAACAAGACAAAGTAAAACAAACCAAACAACAACAAAATATATTCAAATTAAAGAGGCGTATTTGAGTGAGTGAGGTGCTCAGACACTTTCAGTGAAAATGATTAGATGTCCACCTGTCAACCCTTCTCCCCTTTGTCTCCCATCGTTATTCTCAGTTGCTATGGCAATGCTTCGTAGTTGTTGCGTTCAGGACCGGTTGTCACAATGAAACGCTGTCGACATTGAAAGAGATAAATATCATATCGAGTTTTTTGCTCGAAACGTCCCATGATGCTTGATACTTATCACAGGTTACATCCGTGCAGAGAAGATTTTTTGAATCATACACTATAGCTGACAGTATGTTCCTCCGAAATTTATGATGAGACAGCTATAAACATATCCAAAAGGAGTGATGAATATATAAATCATCATTGTTGTTGTAATGATAATCATCAATTTTATGATTCTATCATTATCAGTACTGATGATATCAATGTTATTGATAATGATCTTGATGATAATTTGTTATTATCAGTGTACGTAATTATCTTCATTATTACTATCATCATATTTAAGCCGTTATACTTTCAAAGGCAGGGTAAGGGAGACATCTACAGCTTTCAGTGTTCCGATATCAACGCCGCAAAAGCGCTCCTGTATAGGTCAGATCCTAAAAAATCTTCATGACTCCGTTTCGAAGGCTGTTGATGAAGGAATGTATACTTACACTGGACGCCATTCGCCCGAGCTCGACAGCCGCGTCGCCTCCTGAGTTCCCGATCCCGACGATGACTACCCTCTTGTCACGGTACTTCTCTGGTGTCAAATAGTCATGGGTATGCATTACGGTGCCCTTGAAGTTTTTCAATCCTGATTAAAGCATAAGTACATATGGATTATCCTGCCCTTATGTAGTAAACACAAGGAGCCTCGAAAGCAACTGTGCATGTATAAATTTCATTAACAAACACACATGCATATTAAATGAGCTTACACACATTGTCCACACGCCTACGTCACGGTTTGTCTAAAAAGAAATGAGATATTGTGCAACTCACAACAGAATGATGTGCTTAATACACAATTGAGGCATACTACACACTATACCTGAGAATATTTGTAATATACGATTTTCATATGTATTCTCATGACATTCAAAAGACAATTCAGAAGAATAAAAAAAAAAATTGTTTCTTTCTTAATATTTTCCTAACATAAATCGTACCGCAGTCTGAGTTGAAAATGAATACACGCTATCATGCAAATTACTTCAGTTGTATAGCTAATAGTCTGTCAACATTGCCTACATTGCCTACATTATGTACTTGCAAGAGAGGGAGAGAGAGCGAGCGAGAGCTTGTACCTAGGATGAGATGCTACAAACCTTGTATATCGCTACCACCTCTATGATGATACGACCCACTCCGTAGAAAGGTTACTACCACTTTAAATTCTTCTCATACTACTATTAATTTTCCCGTCATAGTCATACTTTCGCTTCTCCGAGAATTGCTGCTGCTGAGATTGGCAATGGTGTTGTTTCTAAAATTTTAGCTCAGCTGCTACCACAACTGAATGAATTTACTTTGAAAAAAAGAGAAATCCTTCTGTCATGAGGGTTTTGAACAGGACCTGGATACAAATATATTATGGGATGAACGGACAATGAAACTTCACAATTATCGTTATTATTATCATTCTCATTACTATTGTCAAATGTTATCATTATTATTACTATTATCATCATCATTATTATTATCATCATTATCGTTATTATCATCATCATCATTATCATAATTACCATGCACTGTCATTAATTTTTGTAGTAGAATTATTAGTAGTACATTGTAGTATTGTTATTATCGTTATATTATTTCTCTTTTTGAGAGTTGTGGAAGCGTGAGCCTCAATGGAAATCTAAATGTAACAACATTTCTTTTTTAATGTACAGTGTATACTTTCACTTTTCTTTCTTTTTTAGCTGGAGGTTTTTGATGACGTCGCGGCCGCGGAAAGGTTAAATACCTTCGAAGTGAGGTATGTTTGGTTGGCAGTGATGGCCGGAACAGACAAACACCGCGTCGAAAGTCTCCTCCCACGTTTTATTGCTCCCCATGGAGGTCAATGACACTGTCCATCTGCCCGTGGTATCGAAGTCTGGGGCGGGCTTGACACTGTTGACCTTGGTTTGGAGTTTGATGTGCTTGCGTAGGCCGAAGTGATCGGCGTACATCTCGAAATACTGCGCGCAAAATGTCAGGAAGGCAATTATAGGAAATCGTTTACAGTGTGACATAAGTAATGGAAGCATGTAACAGGTATTAGTAGTGGTGATGATTATGATTGTGATAATGTTTAAAATGATCATAATATTGAATGAAGGCGGAAGATTGTTCATGGCTCATGTGGGCCTAAACCTTAACCATCATCAGTGCATAAATGTTCATTCATGTTAATGAGAGAAGCTCAGGTGGTAAGTTTAGTAGTAAGTAAATGAGAGAAGGTGGTAAGTTTAGTAGTAAGTGTAGGCCTATGTGTGCAGCTATACACATGTACTCTGATCACCGCGAAGATACCAACTCTACCAAGAGTTTGTGAGGGAACCTTTTGTGCACTAGCTTCCTAACCTATACCTCTATTTCTAAATGTGGTTAACCGTTTCTGTCTCAATGGGTCAAAAAATGTGCACCAATTTCTCCGTGTGCATACCTATGGACATTAAATCAATGTGACACGCAGAGGGTTGAGTACTGTTCATGGTGTTTGAGAATTGAATTCAAAATCATGGAATATTGCTGAGAGACAAACGCGTCTTTCGAGCAACAACGTTTCCATATCGCTCAATGTGTATAACATACTTTATTTCCATTGCAAATTAAAGCATGTGATAAATAATCCTAGGATACTACCTGCCCACAGGCAGGTATATAAGTACAAGGAAAGAAATACAGTGGACCCGGTCCATCACACCACAATTGACAGTTACACAAATATATACATCTATACAAGTACATTTACACACAAACATAATACATGAACAGCTGTTTCACGACGAAAAAAACACACAAAAAATGAACTTATATCAGCATATATTCAACCTAGGAAACACACAAAAAAGAACTCATTCGCGTTCAATTACACCAATCTGCCAAAATTCATTACCAATAGATGACATTAAATCCACCCAATATAATCATAATTATTTCACATCCAATATTATAGAAAAAAACCGAGAAAATATACATAATGATAAATACATATGCAAAGATATAAATCCTATAAATATACATTTGTCATGCATGCCACTGAAGATTCTACCACCCGCCTTAATGATGCAGGAGATAATATATTCTTGATTTTTTAACCTATGTAGATATTAATATGCATCACATTGGTTAAAGGGATGGCACAGTTTTGGTTGAGACCTGGCTTTAGATTTCTACTTTTTGATGGTGAGCTAATGAGAAACCTCTTGTGAAATAGTATTATGATAGAGCATGTAATACCAGAAGGAAATGAACGTTTGTTTGATGGAAATTGATTTTGAAATGGCTGAGACATCCAAAACAAAATGATCCTAATAAAAAGTGGGACCTACCTTGATTTAGGATCGCTTTGTTTTAGTTTGTGTTTGGATATGTCAGCCATTTCAAAACCGATTTTCATAAATAAACTTTGAAATCCTGTTAAAATAGTACGATCGGTCACATTTCATGAGTGGTTTCTTACGATCTCGCAAAAAGGTGAAAGCTGAATCTTCATCTCCACCAATACTGTACCATCCCTTGAAAAAAAAAAAGAGGTGTTATAAGTTGTTTACTCGAAGCTCATATGAAGAACATTTCCAGGAGGAACATGGCCCTTTCCACCACCTCTCTGGTCCTTACCTGGAGAACTTTCTTGTTGTGAAGGAAGTTCGGCCAGTCCTCCGGGATGGGAAAGTCGCTGAAACACATGGTCTCCTTGCTGGTGTTAATGACGGTGGACCGGAAGACACAGGACTGTTCCGTCCGGTCTTCGCGATAGTACCACAGGCCTCCGATCACGTTCGACTTCTCGAAGCACACGACGTCGAGACCCTCTTCCAGACAGGTCTTTGTGGCGACCAGGCCGGAGGGTCCGCCTCCGATCACGGCAACCCTTCGAGCAGGAGGTCGTGCGTTCATCTTGATCAGTATCGACTTACCAAGTTATGTGAATCTAATTTGTATGGAGGTTAATACAATGAAACAGAATTGAAACTTATACACAGAAATCAAGTAAATTGGGACCCGGTGTTGGACGTAGCAATGGAATATCAAAGGTATTTTGCCCCTCATTGTTGGCACTGTCATCTTTTGGCTGAAGATGTCACCGATCGCCGACTTCGCAACCTGTTTTCTACTTATATATTATCATTTTCATGACAGACACAAATTCTCATGATTTTTACTGAAGATGATTATAATTAAGATGTTACTGAAATGTTCTTTCTATGGGCATGGTAAGATTATTATGTCTCATGAAATCTAAGAAAAGAGGGTGCTTTATTCAGCGATATGAAAAAAAAAATAAAAGTATATTATTCTGGAGTGAACGCTGTGGTAGACGGCTACGCTGATTTCTATGATATACTATTCCGTTTGTTCTACTTTGTCAAAATCTTACCAGGTGTGTTTGTTCCTTATTGATGATTCCTCCTTCAAAAGCATCAAACCAATAAACTTGAGTGGCTGCAAATGTTGTTCAGTTTGCTGTTGTTTTTTTTTGTATTTGTATGTTTTATTGATTTTCTTTATTACAAACAATACAGATTACACAATAATTATGAACATATGGAACAAAAAATAAAAATAAAAATAAGATCATCAATAAGACATAAAAACGCAGTATTATTTTGATGAATACACAAATTATGTGGTAGTTACCAGTATAACATCTTGCAGGTTCTACCCTAACAAATACAGTCTATGTTAAACCTTTAGTGGGTTTTACATCTCAAATTTCCATTTCTTAAAGTGAAGATGAAGTTTACCAAGTTTCTTAGCCACATAATACTCTGTTTCTTTCTTGATTTTCAAGTGTAACTTTAAAAATTCAAAATTGGGTCTTGTTCAGTTTGTTTTGCTATAGTGCCATTCAGTTGATGATAAAAGAGCAATTGCAAATACAAGAATTCAGGCGAAGAGCTCAAAATAATTTCGTGGATTTGAGACATACGATGCCCTTGAAATCACAGTGAGTGTGACAGGGTTTTGTGTCTGTTCAGTTACAATTCATGGAAAAGTGAGTACTTGTAAAGTCGAGAAGTTGTCACTTACCGTGAAGTTAGTCTTCTGGATCTGGATGCGGCCAGTGACAAGCAGTAGTGATATGAGCCCAGAGAAGAGAATACGAGTTTCTACATCAACTGGTGTCCAGTGTCCGACGAAAATAATAATACGGTCTCCGAGAGCTGACGAAACCCGATGTGTGCCGTGTCATCCCAGATGCGACCAAAGATTGTTTAAAGATCATGGGTAACGCTTTGTGTAGTTGTTTTTTTCCTCCCTATTATATGTGTTATTCTATCGAGACATATATATCGCATTCAACACATCTTATCAGCTAAACGTTCATAATGATCATAAAGGTTGCCTATATCAAGGCCACTCTATGTATTCAGCGCGGCATTGAACTTTATATACGTTTCCAACCTCGATAAGTGTATGCATTTATACAGACTTTGAACCAGATGATTCTCGCCCACTTTTGGTGTTTAATATTACATGTATGTCGAACTCTGTGGTACATTGTACGTCTAGACTAACACATTCATTGTTGTTTCTAACTATGTTTTTGTTTCTGTCTGCCTCACCTTTATCTCTCTGTAATCACATGTATCAAATTGATCTTATTAATATTGTATAACAATGTTGATTTCTGATAAGATTTGTTTTATGATGGTATTATTACATGACAAATTGTGGTAGTCTAATAGACTGTAAAGAGTAAACGGCAAATGGCAGACATTTTGTACCATAGGCATGGCTCGACACTAACTTTTTTGTTTGGTGGCCCGATGGGGCCACCAAAATCCTACATTTCAAATTTTTGGTGGCCCGAGAGAAAAATTTGGTGTCCCGAAAAAACAAAAAAAAAACATTAAAAGTCCTTCTTTTTAATGAGTCAAATATTTAAGTGTTATGATAGTAAGAATTAGAAGTTGGACATATCTACTCATAGATAAACTTCAACAAACTTGCAACACTCGCTCTCAGGCACTCATTCAGTCCTTTTCATCTATCCTTTAAACAAATTTAACTGCTGATTTCCGGCGCAAAAAGTTACGAATTTATTGACATACTTTTCAACCAAAAAAAAAAAAAGATGGTGGCCCGAGGCGGGCCACCAAATTTGCCCTTTTTTGAAATTTGGTGGCCCGACTTTTATTTTTGGTGGCCCCGGGCCACCGGGCCACCGTTAGTGTCGAGCCCTGCCATAGGTCATAAAGTCATAGGTGTAGAAGCAATACTGCGGTGAAAGAAGCGGTGTTAGAATAAAAAAGGCATAGAAAAATAATAGCAGTTGAAGAATCACTATCTGCGAGTTGATGACAATTTATATGCAAATGGCAGTGGGAACACAGTGAAGACTCGTAATGAGACTACTGTATATCTATATCATTGGTAGTACCCAGTTGTATAACCAGTTCTTGCATATGCAAAACATTTGGAAATTCGTAGTTCGAAAGAGTTTTATACAAACGCAACTTGCACTTACTTATGCCCGGACACAACACGCACACACACACACACACACACACACACACACACACACACACACACACACACACACACACACACACACACACACACACACATCAAAGGATCACCATAGTTACATAATTGTCCGAGAACTCGTAAATTATTGCTCTCTTTACCCTCGGGGTACAGATCAGTGTTGTAAACTATCAATCTCTGTACGACACATTGGGATCGATTCACGATATACAATGTACTGTATACTTTTCTGACTTCAACTGTGTCTACTACGCAGAGCTGTATAGCTTTCTGATTGACTTCAACAATTTGATACCCATTCATACGTAAGTTTTTTCTTTGACAAACAAACAAACAAACAAACAATATCGAAAACAATATGAAGTGGTATGCAACACACTGACGTAATTCAAACAGAACCTTCAAAATGGCAGAAGAGTGAACCACGTCTTGTCAGATTATCCGTAAATCATGGTGAATGCCACGGTTGTACGTTCATGTATCATATGAGAAATTGAATAAAGTACAAGAAGGCAAAAAAAATTATTCGATCATAATGAAACTGCTACCTTTATCTTTGTTTCACATTACTTTCTTTACTAGAATCACCTTGAACATGGTTTGATTTAGATGGTATGATTAAAATCAGAATTTCTCCCGACAGGCACAATGTCGCCGTTCTGGCCGAAAATGTTCTCGCTGCGACATTATCCACTTGATCCTGACCTGCGTAGTTTGTGACCTTGGTGCTTATACCAATTGCTCGCTTTGCGTTGATCTCAAAGGTCAAGTGATCCAGGTGCCTTAAGTTCTAGTCTTCACTTATGTCTCCTCTTAAACACGTTTAGATAAAAATAATCTCTTGATATAGAAAAATACATACTTCATGAATCCGATGAATACAGTATATTTGATGGATTGTTCTCAGTAAAACTCTAATACAGTACAGTTTCATGCTTTCCCGTTGAGTTGGATCTTCATCAATTGACAAAAACAATTTCTTGTGAGGTAATTGAGATGAGATGAATTAAAAGCTCTACGCGTCAATAGATATTTAATTCATTGAGTTGTTGTTCAAACAAAAGAAATAAAAAGATTAAAAAAGGGCGTGCGCCCCCCCCCCCCCCCCCCTTAATTTTGTAAAGGCGCCTTTACGGAATTCCTCGATCCGCCCCTGGTATGGGTATATGACAGAAATGTGCAGCACTTGGATAGATAAGAGTCTTTAATATTTTCCAATTGAATGATGATTTTTGAATTAATATTATCTATTCGAATACTTGAGATGTCTTGCAGTTGCTTAACAAAAAAAAAAAAACAAAAAAAAAAACAGACTTCGACGTTTGAACGAAGTGTTGAGAAATGACCGTGCCTAGAATGTCATGATGTGTTTTTTCCCTGCATGTTGTCGCGTCAATTTTGTTTTGTTTTGTTTTAATTTGGTTCAAGGAAGAGTCGTCTGCAAGCAAATATATTGCAGTACACCAAAAGTACATAGATGATTTTCTCCACTTCGATGAATCGTTTCTGATGGCTTGGAGTATATTACCAAGACCGAGCAGCCCGCCCATGAAATTTCCCCATTTAACATGATGTGACAAATCGAAACAATTTAATTCCACCCAGACAAGAGTGGAGGATCATTTAGTCATCTCTGTGGTTACCTAGGCAACGAAGACGTCATAAATCCCTGCAGGTAATCTCTCGTTATGGAAAGTACAGGTTGTAATGGACTCGGTGGCGACTAGCAAACTGAAAAGGGAGAAAGACTATTAAAGAGCCAATAATCACTTGCTAAGTGATGTAGACCTACTAACAATCGACTGGCAAATGATGTAGTTATTAACTCCTAGCTAACACAACGGGTTTCAAGGCATTCTGTGGTATACATAATGAGAATAAAGTGCACTTTAGCGGAGTTGCTTGTGCAAACAACGTAGAATACCTTGAGCCGAGAACATTGTACGAAAATGATATAGGATGCTCTTATGAAAAACGGGTCACCGTGCCTTAGTCTTGTCGAAGTCAACCTTATGTTTGTCACGTGACATGTTGAATGTTTCTTCCTCTTTTTTGTTTTCAGATCTATAATGATTGGGAAGAGCCTGCCATGTTCTGGATGACACAGTGACAGTCAGTGAGCAGACTTCACAAGAGATTTCCGGCGGGGATCTGGCAACCTTTATGGGCATCGTGACAATCATGATTTTGCCTGTCTCAGAAAAGGTTTGACTTACAGAGCAACTATCCACAAGTCGACTCCAATACATGAAGTAAAATCAGGCAACAGAATGATGGCTCATTTAATCTCTATGTTGAATGAAAGAATGTCTATGGTATTCTCCAGTGCCACATATTTCTATCATATGGCATTGGTCGTGACAAGAAATGCGAATAAACTGAGATGATGTTAAGTAATAGCACTCACAACTCTCGCTCTCTTTTGTACTTCGGATGAAATATCTGGTTTCCGATTCAAACCCTACTGTTATCGATAGAATCATCAGGTTCAATTGTATTGTCAGTACATGTAACACAAATACAACGTACATTACACGTTATTTTTTGCGTGTCGGTGAAATGAATTCCAGTCAATTTCAGCCATCCATAGTGTGCAGGTTATACGGGTAAATGACTTGCCTTACTTACGACAGTACATGCTTTACTACCTCTTATTTTCTTAACTCGGCCATGGAAATCAAAGTTTAGGGAACTCATCACGTTCCTTCTAGGAGTTTTTTTTTTTCCTGTAAAAATTATCACTCTGCCATCATCTGATTTATATCTCTGGATTTCACAAGATACTATTATATTAAGATTTTAATATAATAATCATTCTAAAGATTCTGATATGATAATTCTTTCATTCAAACACAGAACTGAGATTATATTAGAGAAAGACTATCAATAAAACTGGTAAATTCATATAATGTTCATAAAATTTGAAAGAAATTTCAAAAAATGTCAACTCTAGAGAAAAGAAAGGAACTTAAAACTTCTGAAATATGTCGCCAATTTAAGAATCACGTGTAAGTTCAGCAACAGGTAATTCTGTAAACCGAAACAAACAATTATCAGCAACAGATGGCTAAAATGAAAGATGTATACATGTACACTGTATATATTCTTTTTTACTCACCCTAATTATACACCAACAATGTACAGTAACACTCATAATGAACACAGTCATTAAACAACTAATACATGAATGTCTTTTCTGAGTTGTTGGATTAAACAGTGACTACACTTCACAGTCTTGCACACATATCCATGTGATATCTAAGTTTGGGGGAGGTGAATTACTTTTGTTGTTTTATTTCTCTGATTTCAATGAACATGTACATACTATTTTGTTGAAATTAAGTAATTTGCACTTCGGTGTTGTTCATGGTTTCCCAAATGACATCATACATTCAAAGTACGAAGCAGCCACAATCTGGTGCTCACACGACAACACTCCAATAAGTACAACAGACTCTATGTTGGCTATTCTACTTCAGTAAAGCTTGGGAGGATTTAATTCAATGAGGGACATCAATGCATATTGATCTCGTACACAAGACCAAGAGGGAACTAGCACGTGATAAAAACTTGGGGTTCCCAATGAGTACAGCAGTATACACTAGCTCCTACAGTCCCTCTCTCAAGAACACTAGACTTTGCACCCAGGCACACATTGATGTTCCACTGAATAGACATACACGATTATCATATACACATGGATATAAGTTACAGTTATTTGATAAGAGTCATCTATGATATAATTTATGATTCATTGGCTAATGCCTCTGTTCCTATAATCATATACATGTAATGTATGACACACCATCATTTTGGTAAAAACTATGTGGCAATTCATACAAAAACAAAAATACCAATTGAATATAAATATGTTGTTATTTGGAGAAACAGGTCAAAATCGACAAATTCACACACTAAAATTATAGTTACATGGTTACCCTACCTGTGAAATGATGAAGGTAGAATGAAATATTAAAGCATTTTCCAAGTTTCTATGAAGGCAACCGAGTGTATGTATGAGGATAGGGCAAGATTCAGTGCTTTCCCAAATCACTTTGAATTTTAAATATAATATAGAGAATAGACTCAAGATAGTATGTTTCAAATTATACTAATCCTATACACTCAAGTAATCACCATATAACAAAATATATCATGGAGAAATTCTTTTAAAGCATAGACAATTGTGAGCTTCTCTACTCTTGAAAGACTTGATATTTGTTGCCCTATGGATTTCACCTGAAGTCATTTGACAATTTATCATGTATGATGGAATTCTTTGAATATTTGCATGTCTGGTATCAGATAAGAAAATTCGAAATAATAATAAATTTCAAACAAATTAATGTCTGTTGTTCAAAGAAATTCAGTGAAACAAAAACAGCAGCTACATTAATTTTCTGATTTAAACAAGAAGATGAAAAAGAGTCACTAACACACAATCTAATCTGATTATCAAATCTTCTCGGGCATAAAAAAACTTGTCTCTTTAAATTCAAGAGAGGAGGCACAAGAAAATGATCAGCTTCAAATGATTTGGCTTTCCATCGTGATGCTGTAACATGCACTGCATGTAATAGGGAGTGAGCGAATGAAGAGTGTCATGGAAGGGTCACGACAGCTCAGGCTAGTGACTGTAGACATTTAAATTGACACGACTCTTGTGCAAAAAAAAAAAATATCAGAAGCAGACTGCAAGAACCTGGGCCCCATTGCTTGAAATTTTGCATTTCAAGATTCAAGCCATGTGGCCCTCTATGTGGTTAGCCGCAGTGTTGTCTAGAGGACTACTGTAAAAGTGGAAATTTTCGCGGTAAATTTTCGCATTACAGAAACTAGCAAAATAAAAGCACAAGTGCAGCTATGTGCCTTTGATGTCTTGATTCAAGCATCTTCCGACCAGGTTTCACTTATCCATACCTTTCCCACAAACAAGTGAATTTAGCATATACTTACTTACACTACTTACTAAAAAAAAAATCTTGACTTCCAAAATCTTTGAGAGAACCTAAATGATTTAAT
This sequence comes from Diadema antillarum, assembly GCF_040938485.1. NCBI lineage: Eukaryota > Metazoa > Echinodermata > Echinoidea > Diadematoida > Diadematidae > Diadema > Diadema antillarum. The sequence goes on along the minus strand of NW_027271369.1, from coordinate 2,788,862 downwards.
CATTGAAGAAAAAAAAATGATAAGTTGGCACATCAAGCATCCTTGTTTTCTGAATGTTGAAGCAAAATGGACAAAACAATGCAACAGAATGTTCCTGTTTAATTCAAATTATTCTTTCATCTCAAATGATACATATACATGTATGTATATACATATATTTCACAACAGACAAATAGGCTGTGTATAAGCAGGGAGGTGGTCCCACCTCCCTGGTATATGGTCCAAAGCCAGGTACCTGTTTGAATTTTGAAATAAGACACTGGCCTTTAAGTGCCTCACTATTTCGATAAAAGTGTGCAAAAGTATAAAGAAATTGGAGAAAGCTGATAATCAAATCACCTCAATCACATTCTACCTCTTACTCTTTTTTTCCTACTTCATTATTCCAAACACACACATTTTGTATAGCTATACACTATATATAATTACCTACAAAATGAGATAAATATTTCCAGACATATGTATTTCAAGCATTTTACAGCTGCGCTATGAAATCATGGGATCACCAACACGCACGACAATGCAGCAATATACATAGCCTACACTTTGCCGAGTTAAAACAAATTCATTTGAAACTATATGCTGCAATGACAACACAGACATCTAGATAAACTTCCCGAGATTACCTCCCACATTCTAACTACCTCTATCATAATATTCATGTATAAGGCATCTACTATCAAAAGACAATGAAATATCCTCTATGTATGTAGAGTGTATTTCACACGACATAACACATATCTGCATGCATTCCTGTACAATTGGACTACAGAGCACATGAGTGGAGGCTATCTAACTGCCAGTTACACTTGACCTGGGCCTCGTTTTATCAAAAGATATAATTGATTATAAATTTCCTTACTACATAGGCTGCCATAGACTTACCATAGAAATCAACCTAATAATCAATCATAACTCTTCATAAAACACGGCCTTGACCATCTAATGACCTACATGGATCGAGTTCTATATAGATAAACGACAGGATAACATGAAATGCTTGGTATACACTGTTTTTCTTTTTTTTATGTGTGTGTGTGTGTGTGCGTGTGTGTGTGTGCGTGCATATCTATGTGTGTTGCACATTTTCAGGAATTTTACTGACCTCAAATAAATAATCTAAGGCTGAAGAGCTGCTACTAAAATTTAAAAGTGAAGGAAGAAAGTCCACAATTTGACAAAGTTTCTAGCTAATTAAATAGTTACATTTTGTATCAAATATCACAATTGGTACCTAATATCTCAGTACATCACATACTGGGAGTACTACATTGACAGAGCTGACTGCTTGTCTTAAATACTACAAGGTTATCTTTGATATTCGAATACTAGTCTCTGTTGGGTTATTGTTGAGCAAAGTACCCGGTATGTAAGAGAGGTTGAAAACTTCTGCAAACTGTTTCGAAACACACACCACTGGCACGCCGCACCTATGTCTTGGTTCAAATGAACTACTCATGCCTACACCATAGAATAATCAGCATGCAACATGAGAAAATTCAACTCTTCCATGACTACACATTGGCATATTAATGTTACAAATCTCTAAAAGCAATAACAATTAATAAAAATCTCACAGGCCCCGACTACTGGTAGTCTTGTGGTTTTGCTGAGGCTAGCTTTGGTTGGAGTATTACACTGCCAAGCCATGGTTCCAGGGAACCAACTGAAATACTACCACACAAGAGGTGACAAATGACAAGACGAACAAAAGAAATGATTACATAGCCATATTTGATAGAACAACATTTTAATCATGGCTCCTACTGCAATTGAGGCTAGTCTCCTACGAGCCAGTTTGCACACTCTGCTAACAAATAAAATAACACAACTAGCATTGGCCACAGACTCACTCATCATTAGACACACTGGGAAGTTTCTGCAATTATCATTTGCAAGTTCTGCATGCCAACCATTGCATTGTGGTGGTTGCATAAACTTTAAACTCTCATTCAATAACCCTACTAGCTCAAAATATATATCTTTTTAAGCTTTTTTGTAATCAACTTGTCTCACTCACGCTGACAGCTATGGGCAGATCAGAAAGCAGCGCAACAGTAACACTGATAGCTGGGTAACATAATTGTTTGAAATTTGTTCATACTCTGTATAAAACTGGATACAGCCAAAGGAGCCTATAGCTTTCTATCACCCATACAGGTCAAACAAAAGAGAGAGAGGGAGAGAAGGGGGGGGGGGGAGGGGGGACAGACCATCCCCTGAAAACAAACAAACAAATAAACAAACATAACAAAGAAACCTCCTTCTATTTCAGGCTTGGCATTTATTCTTGAAATACACCTTCACTTTCACACTGCTTTCTGTATCCGTTATCAGGAACAGAGTTGGTTGAGGTCCAACATGTTCCAACCTTGGCAGTCAGATCCTGGACTAGGCTTAGGACTCGGGTCCAATGAGAGCCATGAGGAGCTTCTTGTAGTCTCCACTGGTGTCATGTTTCACCATCATCGACAGGGTCTTGTGGTACTTCTCCAGGAACGACTTCTTGATCTCAACCATGTCAATCTGACATTGAGAAAAAAAAGTTTTCAAGGAGCAAAAGAGGACAAAAATATATCGATGGTCACTGTAAAACAAGAAACAGCTGTGGCATGAAACTTTCGCAAACTGGAGTTGACGACATTTTTCATGGCATGAAATTTTCATGAATTGCCAAACATGGCGGTGTACAGCTCTGTGCTGGCATTCAATGCATTGTGTGCACAAAAACTTTCAATCAAATCATGAATTCCAAACTGACATTTGTGCTCTAGCCTGTACGACGACAAGCCTCATATCCGACTTTCTCTCACTTTTCATCCTTATCTCCAACTGATCAATGTTTTTCAAATGTTTCAGGAGTACTTTGTTAAGTACAGTACATGTACAACTTAAGCCTGTCTATCATAATTTTAGGTAGGCCTACTTGAAAAATTACAACACATACACATCACCACTGACCCCTCAACTAAATCCTTCATGAAATCATACCAGTGAATTCTATGACCACATATCAAAACTTTGCTATTTTTCATTGGCTTCACAACTACTTCCAGAGGTTATAAAAATTTGCACATAATTATTTAGAATAGGACCTTGATTAGTGACCTTAATTGGATCGATACTCAAGATCTACGATGTAAATGGTTTGAGCCTTCTCCACTTGTTGAATTTCATAATATCCCGTTTGATCTATTGCCTGGAATTTATGAATGTTGGCATTTCACTCTACAATACCATCAGGATCACTGAAGACTCAGACATAGAAGATTGAAGACATAAATGGTTTATAGAGGTTTCTCCACACATAGTTGAATTTCATTGCTTCCTGTTTGATTACTTGTCTAAACTTTGCAAATTTTGCCACCCCCACTTCGACAATACCTTTGGTATCATTTAAGAATCGGACATAGAAAGAAAATGAGATGATTTACCACAACAACATTATGAAGAGAAATATTTCAGAAAAGACCTTACCTCTGAGCGGGAGACGATGACACGGATGAGAGTGTCATCATCCGTTCCTGCCCCCTTCATGGCCCGGTAGAGACGATCAGCGAAGTAAGATGGGCGGCTCTGCACACATTGCACTGTCAGGGTTAATATACACATTCCAGTCACTCGAGTCCTTTCTTCCTGTATTTTTCATTCTTTATTGTATTCCCCCTATTTTCCACATCTATGTATTGTACAAGGCTTCTTAAACAAGACATACCTATATGAGACAAAATATGTATAACTCTGAACCCAGGGGCGGATCCAGGAATTCTGTAAAGGGGAGGCGCCTTTACAAAATTAAAGAGGGGCAAACATGCCCCCTTTTTTCTTTTGTTTTTAACAAAAAAAATAAAGAGGGGCGTGCTGCCGGTGCACTCCCCCCCCTGGATCCGCCACTGGAAGCTGTGTAAATACAAGACACCCATCAACATTGTGTACAACTTGCCTAAAACCATGCAAACACACTGTTATTCTATGATGGCTGTTATTCTATAATGGCAATATATATCCACCTATTTATATTTTCAATTCCTTACACAGCACATATTTAAAGTACACTTTCTTTTCATAGTGATATTCCTTTGTGTTTTTATCCTGTTCTTTCAGTGACAGACATGTTCACATCATAGAGACATTTCATCATTTCACGGTACATTTCTTCAACACCCTTCTCACTGGTATGGCCTCAGATTTCCACCTCACATGACTGCACTCACCAATAACTTTGAGGCCATTCTTGATGTTGCCAGAGAACTCCCTGTCAATGCTGTTCAGGATGTCACGCTGAGCAATCTGAAGAAGCAAAGAAAATTTGGTAGTCTCTGTCATTTATATGTCAGAGGGTGGGGGGTTTCCACAACAATATCTATAACATATCAAAGGGACTGTACAGTTTTGGTTGAGGTGAGAATATAGCTTTTAACGTTTTGCGAGATATTCGGAAACCATTCTATGAGATGTCAAAGAGCATGCAAATCTAAAAGGTATCAAAAGTTTATTTGATGAAAATTGGTTTCGAATGGCTGAGATATCCAAAAACAAGGTGAAACAAAGAGATCCTGTCGCCTTTTATCATTATCACTTTCTTGGATAGCTCAGATATTTTAAAACCAATTTTCATCAAATAAACATTGAATCCTTCTTAGAATTACATGCTCTTTCATATTTCATAAGAGGCTTCTCATTATCTCACTTAGGAATGTTATAAACCTAAATCCCCACCTCAACCAGTAATGTACAGTCCCTTTATGATCATCGACAACTGCCGACTATCAAGTAATCACGAATTACTCCAAAGCAAGGGAAGAGTAACAAATACTACAGAACTGAAGTATAGGAATTACGGGGGCAGAGGGGACAATGACCTTCCTTCAGTTTCGAATGTTCTGCCTCCCACCATCTCTGTTGTACTTTTTCTCTTTTTTGTTCTTTTGTCAGCTATTGAACAATAGATAAGACATACCAAGCTTGGTTAAATTTGGCATCTCTATTCGCTGAATATCATTCATCACTGTTCAAACTGTAGGATGATCGTATTCGGTGTTCCATGAACAATCCATATTGTATGTCACAAAATTTCATCAGAAACTGTATAGAATATATACATCTTCACTAAGGAAAACTTTAAAAATTGTAAGTGAAGAATTCTTCATTACAAACATACACTAAACTCCAATTGCAACACTCATCTTCTCTCCAACTGTTCCCACAAACTCACCCTAGTGTACTCCCTGAAGGTTGCTCTGAGTTGGGCAAAGTTGCGGGTGGCCATGATCCGGTTGAACTCCGATTCGTCCGTCCCCCATTTCTTCTCTCCAGCCTGGTAGAGCTGGTTGGCCTCCGCTTGGGCCTTAGCCATGTCCACTGTGCTGGACTCGTCACGGTTTCCCTGCTCAGACAGAGAAGTTACCAGCATAATGTGGTTTAATTGATGGTGGCAATTTCTGTGCCCTCAAATTTGTTTTCTTTTGTGTGTAATTTGTTTCCTTGCAGGGATAGACAGAGGTTTGCAGCTGGTCTTTGTTATTCATGGTGTCCATGTATCTGGCATTAATAAATATCATTTCATCACATGAGAATAATAAGAGCGTTAAGTTGCCACTAAACCTATGGGCCCAAATTCACGAAGGTGATACAATTGAAACCATGGTTTAAACCATGGACAATTTGTATGGCGCGCCAAGTGTCGCATGGCCTATTTCGTTACGAAATCAGTCATTTTGAAATGAACATTTCATCAAGGAAATGGTCATCTCGTTGACGAAATGACTGATTTCACAATGAAATAGGCCATGCGACACTTGGCACTCCATACAAATTGTCTATGGTTTAAACAATGGTTTCAATTGTACCATCTTAGTGAATTCAGGCCACAGTGTTTGAGGCAACTTAACGCCCTTCGCATTCCCACCCGACGATTCATACAGCACTTCATGCTGACATTTCTAAACACATAATTTCACTCATCACTATTATTACACTCTGGTACAGAATACCACCAAAAAAAAAAATGGTTGACCATTGTTGTGCTATGTGAAAGATATACACAAAGTTAATTGATGATCACCAAGATGGAACACATATCACACAACTTTCAAAGTGTGAAACCTTGCTAATGCCTCGGTCGCAACTTGCTGTACTTGCAAGTGCGTGCTGTCTACTTGCATAAATGTGGCAAAATTTGGGGATCCGTACATAGTAAGTACCACTTCAGTACGGATTTGGGTGCACACAGACATGACGTTGCACTTTTAGTGCATGCAGAACTTTTGCTGCGTTCGAGCTGCGGTCGGGCTACAGCTTCACCCAGCAGTACATGTGATGCACGTGCTCTGTACAGCCTACTTGCATGCACTTACAACATAAGTGAGCAGCACATGTAAGTACGTCCTCGGTACGACAACATGGCGGTCGCATTGAAATCACACGTTGTAAGCACGTACGACTTACTTGCCACATGCGCAACGTACGATGGAAGCGACCGCTTATGGCTGGTACTTACACCTTGCGCAACCATGCAAGTGTATGACGTACTCCCTTCCTGCTCTTGCCACTCCTTCCCCACGTTTTCACGAAAACATGGTGGCCGTGGCCTCTGCCAAAAACGTACGGACTATAAACATGCACGGTAGGTTGTGACCGAGGCTTTAAGGTGGTATTTTACTATGCATCGTAATAGGCTACCAACAGGTGCAAGTTGTCAATTTAAAAAAAAAGGAAATTCTCTGAATAGTTTAGACATCAAAACTACATTCTTGATTTTTGTTCACTGTGAACAATATTCCAAATTTCTCCTCTGAACACCCTCTTCTAAGTTGCAGAATTCCAGAATGAAATGTAAGTCAAATTCCAGTGGATTCACCTGACACATGGAGACTAAGAGACGCTTGAAATGTCCACTGGTGTCACCGATGCAATCTTTCTCCATGGTTGTGCGAAACTCTGCATGTAGGAAATACCACAAAAGATGCTTCACAATACATGTACATTCTTTGGCATAGGTCAAACATGATCCTACAAAGGAAGGAGGTCACACTAAATACAGCTGGTAATGTAAGGGGGGGGGGGGGTTTCACACGTGTTATCCAATTAAACACATTGGTTGCCTTAAACAATTCACTAGCAAAATGCTTATGCACCACAGGAACTCAGGACTCTATGTAGACTCTGCATTACCAGGAAAGAGAGATTACAAATCCCAAAGGCTCACTGGTTTCTTCCAAACCAGTGATTCATTCTGTGGAGCCAGGGAGCTTCTTAGTCTTACAAGACAGTAAATCCTGTTCATTCATGTGCACAGGATGTGACAAAATGGCAATCACTCCATTTCATGTGACTCTGCCAGAACAACCAGAATGAACGAATGTAAAATTAGAAACTCTAAGCTCTCTTGAAAGAAGGAGAAAAAAAAAAATCAGAAAAAAAATGCAACTTGGGAAATCTGCATATAATCCATGAGGATATTATTGGGTTCTTGGTTATGCCTTTTTTAATTGCTTTGACTGAAGACAATCACTTAATGAAGTCAAACTTGTTATGGAGGAGGGGCTTAAGGGAACATGAATGGGAAGGTTTAGGGTGAAATAAAGGAAGTGCTGGGGAAGGGGGGGTGAGGGGTAGAGATCGGGCATGGTGTTGTGAGAAGATGACTCAAGCTCACGTCTCTTGTACTCCTCGTTGATCTCCCTGATCTCCTCGTTGGTTCTGGTGCAGAGGACTTCAATGAGGATCTCCTCATCTGTGCCAAGACCCTGAAAGGTGAGAACAGAACAAAAAGAAGGATAAGCCTCTAGGATGAAGTGACGCAGAGGACAACACTGAAGTAGTGGGGACTGATCATAACGGCATTGAATGTCAGACAAAGATTTCACAGAAACCACAGACCAATGCGGAAGACATACAAGCATGCATTATTTAATACTTGGAATATGAACTTTCATAAATTGGTATGCATCTTTACACAGCTCTCCTACTCCTGGCTATCACATTTAAGTATCAATTGTGCAAATGCATCAATGCATTAAAAACATCATGACCCCACTATCAAATGTCTCAGTGCAATCGGAAACGCAAACACTGGGTGTGACATTAAAGCTTGTCACACCATTAAAATGAATTTCTTTTCCCCCCATATCTCTCCTACCTTTTACAATTATTAGTATTACCTTAAAAGAAAGAAAAATGGAAATGTTGTATCTCCTATACACTCAAACATCCCACCATGAAGAAACTTCTCCCTATCAAGAGTTTATCTGTACTAGTGCTATTGAGCTATTGAGCACCACATCACACTACAAGAAAATAGGTTTTCGTAGACACTCGAGATCAGATGGAAAAGTGAGATAATGCACTTTCTTATTGGTGCCAGCTAATAAACAGTACCTGTCCTACAAAGGCGTCATTTGATCGTTTAATCACATCTATGTATCACTGGATGATTTAGCTGAACAATTACTTTCCTCCCTCTCAAAAGCATTTCAATTTTGAACTCTTGTGCTAGGTTGATCTGTACGAGATCCAGATTCTCAAGGATCGCTTCTCTTTTGAGAGATCTGCACTGAGAGATTTGCTGCCTGTGCAGTTCCCAAACTGTGAAATAACTTACAATTAGAAATCAGGAAATGCCCAAATATAGCATCATTCAAATTAAGACTTAAATCATGTCTCTATATTCAACTGTTCACTACTGTATAAGCTGATCAGCTTTTGCAGCACTGAAGAATTATACCTACACAGGTTCTGCACTTTAGAAATTGATACATTACCTCATACTCCACCACTACTGGATTAAACTGGACCATTTTTGGCCCGCCTCAACAAAAGGATCCGAAAGTCACAGACGGCTGAGTCAAGAAAATCGAGTTTGAAGTCAGATCACCAAAATGAGTCAAAAACCATCAAATTCCTGTTTTTTGGCATAATTTTCAAGTCTGTCATGTTTCATCTGTCATCTGCTGAAATTTCAAAGCTAAATGGTCAAAGGAAAGATTAGAAATTAGCGTTTTTCAGGGCCATGATTTTCCGACTTTCAACATAACAGAAACTTGTCTGAAGATTTGGATTTAGTGCCGCAGATAGACTCCGCCCCTTGCAACAAGGGAGTGATCTTATCGGTCAATGCATGGCATCACTGTTACTGATTGGTCATGCGTAGATCGCCGACGCTAAGCTTGAATGAACATCACGGAGGTTGCTAGGAGCATACCTTCTATTGTCAAGAGGTGAAAACTGTCTTATCTCCCATTGATCACAATTGCGTCAGAAGGAAAACTTTGAAGGCGGTTTTCTCGAAACGCTGATTTCCAAAACCATTCGACATGGTCTCATAAAATCGTCAATGCTTCCACAACCGAGTAGTTTTATGAGTCATGTTTAATATAAGAAATTAAAACGGAAGAGAAAGGGAATAATTTCATGTCATTTTCAGAAAATCCAACCTCCCTCGACTTTCAGATCCTTTTGTTGTAGCCGGTCACATTTTTAAGGTGTGAAGGGACCCATCCTCACCTTGATGGCCTTGTTGATAGCGTAGGCATCGTACTGAGGTCCAGGAACAAAGAGAGCCAGGATCAGATCCTCCAGCTTACCACTCAGCTCAGACTTGAGGTCATGGATCAAGTCCTGTTCATTGGCAGGTCAGAAATACCTCAATGACAACTTTGGGAGCACTCCATGAGATTAATGGGACCATTGATGTAAATACACGGAGTACGCTATCATCACTATCTATAGAACCAGGTGTAACATGAGATCTGGGGGGCATTTCATGAAGCATTTTGTCAGATATTTCATATGACAAAATAATAATAATAAGTAATAATTGATATGATTTATATAGCACCAAATCCACTCTGCAGAGTGCTCTAGGCGCGGAAGGAAGAGAAAGTGAAGGAGATAAAGGACATACAAATATCAAGTACATGTAAACTGTTATAAGCTACTGAAATCCTTGCATCTGATTGGCCGAGAGCAAATTTGTCGGACAAGTTTGTCGGACAAAATTATAATGCTTCATGAAATGCCCCCAGGTGGTTGGCCCATTGTCAGAGATCAATACTTGGCAGATACTGGGCTGCATTTATTGCCATAACTCTGAAATCACACATTACGCAGTCATTTGGACTTCTCATGATATTAAAGGGATGGTACAGTATTGGTGGAGATGAGAATTGGGCTTTTAACTTTTTGTGAGATACCAAGAAAACACTTATGAAATAGTACAGAGCATACCATTCTAAGAGGAATTCAAAGTTTATTTGATGAAAATCGGGTTAGTAATGACTGAAACATCCAAAAACAAAGTAAAACAAAGCAATCGTAAAAAAGTGTGGGTCCCACACTTTATTAGAATCGCTCTGTTTTGGATATCTCAGCCATTTCAAAACCAATTTTCATCAAATAAATGTTGAATTCCTCATGCAATTACATGCTCCTTCATATTTCATAAGAGATTTATCAATATCTCACTAAAAAATATTAGAAACCTGAAATTAGGTCCCAACCAAAACTATACAATCCCTTTAAGTCGAATTGAGAATCCATCTAAAAATCAAATGAATTGGACCACTGCAAAGGTCATTCACAAAATCTACTGAGATGATTGTTCAGCTAAGTTGCGCCTTGATAAGAAAATTTTAGAAAACTTTTGTATGAAACACTTTTCTAAGTATAATGTATCCACCACTACAAGTAGAATTTCTTGGTATGATGTAAATTTTCTAGATCTTCATTTAAATGGATATACATTTGTTAATTATCAATATGTACATGATTGAAATTAAGGCATTCAAAGAATAAGTAAAAATAAACCAGACAAAGCAGCCCACTTTTTCAAGTACATAGAAATATGTTAGAAGTATTCATGATCCATACCATCTCTCCCTTAAAAGTTTCTTTACAAGAAATACATTGTGTCAGTGTCACACAATATTACTGTAAAAGTGGTTTCTTTCACGTACAGATACTTTCACGGTTTCCATCGGTGCAGACTTTTTCGTGTGTGTTTAAATTCGCGGTTGGCAAAATCTGTGAATTCATAGTTGGCAAAATCTGTGAATTCATAGTCGGCAAAAACTGTTTTATCTTGCACATGAAAACCCAAACTATAATCCAATTATTCTTTTATTTATTAAATAGAAATTAGAATTAAATGCAGGCTTACCTGAAATCCTGTCTCTCGAGTACTTTATAACACGGTATCGCTGAGTGTGTGTTGACCATCAATACACTCGATGCGTGGAATCTTTGTGTGTGCATGTGCGCAATAGCATTGTAACAAGCGGCGAGTTCAAAACATTTCCTTGCTTGGGTAATTTCGCGCGACTTTTCAAAACATTTCCGCGTGATGTTAAATTCGCGGTTCAACCTCAAAGCGCGAAAATAAAACCACTGTGAAAGAAACCACTTTTACAGTAGTCAAGCAATGAGTTAATCTAGGCATTTCTCTTTTGGAGATAATAATGGTTCATACGTTACCTGATATACTGTTGGATCATAACAATATCAAAAGTGATATATCAAATACACATACAATATACACAAAACACTTAGTGGCACGAATGTTCACATAAGCATTAGAGGCACAGTTATGATGGTAACTACTCTCAAGCTACATGTATATCAAACCATGCACAAAAAGAAAAACAAAATATGTACAAATTCATTGGTTAAGGCAAGGAAACAGAGAAAGGTTAGCACATGGCAAGCAACAGGATTTGACATAAAGTACAGGAAAGTGTTTTGACATTGGCTGGTACCTGATGACACATGAGGTGCAATGCAATGAAATGTTTGTATGCACAACTCCACAAGAGTCAAATTTAAAAAAGAAAAAGAAAAGAAAGGTTCCACAAAAAAAAAATAGCTGATGATGTAATGATGTAAATGATGATGAAAATTTTTGAAATACATTGTACTCTGTATTCAGACAATTACATTGTTTATGATTGTGCATACTTTTTTTGTTGTTGGAAATAAATGAAATGAATGAATGAGCTCCTAAGTCTTTATTTAAACAAGAAATGCACAGGACATTTTGTCAGTAAGAGATGGATTGGTTCATACATCTCAAATAATGTCCTGGTTAACAAGGTATCTTAGACTTTATATTCCACAAAAGTGGGTCAAAATTACATTTCAGACAACCAACTCAGCAAGATGACATAATCACCAATTTTTGCTTGGTGATATCTATATCAGGGTATTGTTGGAGAGATAGCTGAAAGGATGTTTGTAGATAGACATATGAATAGATAGATAGCTGGAGAGATAGATAGAGAGATAGATAGGAAAATAAATATGAAGATATATAGATAAATTGATAGATAGATAGATAGATAGATAGATGGGAGATAGATAAATAGATGGATACAGGCAGATATGGAGATAGCTGGGTAGAGAGATAGATAATAGATGGATACAGGCAGATATGGAGATACTGTAGCTGGGTAGAGAGATAGATAAGGAGATATATAGACAGATATATAGATGGGTAGACAGATAAGGAGACAGACAGACAGATAGATAGATAGATAGACAGATAGATAGATAGATAGATAGATAGATAGATAGATAGATAGATAGACAGATACAAAAACATATGATTGGAGAGAAAAGAAAGAGAAAGAGAGAAGGGGCAACAGCATAGTTTTCCTTTCTTTCAGAACTAGCTAAAAGGCACCAAAGAAAATTGTATGAACTAGCTAAGGCATGGCATGGTAAGGATTCTAGGTGGTGAATTCCATGCGAAAAGTCATAACACAGAATTTTATGTGGTCTATTTTGGCTCTTGTTGTTTTGTTTTCATTACAAGTGAATGAATACCAGGCAAGATAACTCATAGTATATAGCTCTACAATGAAATGGGTTAGTGTAAACTAAACTCTTATGAAACAAAATCAAAACAAAAAGAAATTGAACTTGTGAGTACTGAGGAAATTTTCAGATGTTAAAAAAAAAAAAAAAAAAAAAAAAAATCCACATTCTTAGCAGCACTTCTCAATACTTTCTAGTGCTTTCATGTTAATATTGCCAAAGATACTTAATATCATGCTGGGTATGTACAATGTCTAAATATACATGACAGTCAGTTTTTCTTCAAGTGCTCTATTGTTTCCTAATAGATGCACTATTATTCTTTTTTCATCTATTACCCAGTGGATGTGGAGATGATAGAAAAGCCCAGTAAACTCAATGCATGAAGTACGTGTATGTTGAGATGGGAAGAAAGAGAAACGGATAGTATTAAAGAAAGAAAGAGATGGCATTCTTCAAGGCTACCTTTCCATACATGGTCTTGAACTGGAGTTTTATCTGTTGGCGCTGTACATTGCTCCTCTTTGCTATCACATTGATGATGGCCATTTCATCCGTTCCTGATTTGTAATGGGTGAAACAAACGGTCGTGTTCGGATCATGAATGGATGAAATACAAAAGACCAAAAAAACAAAAAACAAAACAAAACAAAACAATCTGAAACAAACATTCTGGCGAAGTGAATGTCAGTGACTAACAGTATGTTTGATCATGCTATGTACACATGATTATGTATGTGGGATGCAATGCACATGTCCCATGGCATGGCATGGTGTGTGTGTGTGTGTGTGTATGTACGTAATTCTATGTGTGTGCATGCATGTTTGTGTGGATGGCTCCAATAACGCTAAGTCAGCCATGCTACTGGCTATGCCATGTCACTTTCCAAGAATGTGACATCACCGACGATTCATTGCAGTCTGCCACATGAAGGTTTGACCTGCTTCAGAACATCAAATGGAGCAAACAAAAAATGACATGGAGATCAAGCTTTGGACATACAGACAAAGGACTAGGACAGTTGCTAGTAGAGGTAGAAAAAAAAGAAGAAAAAATGAGTAAGATTTCACAGAAAGACAAGACAAAAACAAGACATATACGGAGACAGCAGGAGAGAATGAGACTGAAATGGGAAGACAAGTGGAGAGATAGACTGGGAAATAGAATGACATTAACAGCAGGATACTTGGGAAGAAAGAGAGATAATCAGTAAGGTGGCTTTTTAGATATTAGGCAGAGGAAACTGAAGTATGAGGCTTTTAAAAAGGCACACCCATACGCCAACTCTGAAATCTTGGGAGTGAAAAAAGACGAGGGAAAAACTGAGATGATATTAATGTTGATCTTAAATGGCCTGTGGGAGACAAACAGGAGTGCATAGTTACAGAATTGACAAAATATAAAAGCACACATCAAACAAAAGTAAAACAACAGGGAGGATACCATGCAACACTGCAATGTCCAGCTGAAATGAAAGGCAACGTCAAGCCTGCTTACAAACAAACAGTAACAATGCAAGTGGGTAATGACATACAGCCACGCACAAATACTCTTTGATACATATAATGAGGGACTTTGCATGACACAGTCCTGAATCGATCCTACATGTCCCGATCGGTTGAGGACCAACGTCCTACCTTTCCGTACATAGTCTTGAACTGGAGTTTTATTTTCTGACGCTGCTCGTTGCTACGACTAGTGATGAGGTCAATGATGGCTTGCTCATCGGTCCCTGATAAAACAACAAATTACGTCAAAATTCCAACTTCCCACGTCAACATGCTAATTCTGGTCCATCACAATACAACAGCCTTCATGAAGATGTTAGTTCTATCCGATCAAAAGGAATTTCTATCCTTTGTTACCCATAAATAGTCTAGGAACATCATGTAACTCCTGACTCATGCAGTTGGCTGGTGCCCTCTGATGGTGAAACATTTAGCAAGATCATTTGTTTATAATGTGATACTGCCTTCTCACCTGCACAGCTAATGCTTAAATGAGTGGTGAACAATATCATGATAGAATGAGCGAATGTTGTTGGTGTTTTTTCCCCTCACAGCTAATGAGTGTTGTATGATTGCGTCCATGGCTATGGCCTTGGTGATCTGGGTTAATGATAGTGCCCAGGCAAGCATTTCCTGAATGCTTGGGTTTCTCTTCTCTATTGCCTGCAAGCATGGGGCTGTCCACTTTCTCTTTAGCATCTTTTAGACAATTCTGAACTTCACCTAGATTGATTACAAATTATCTATACTTTTCTATCCATAAACACTTTGGGGACAACAATGGTACATATACTTGCCAGGACCGACTTTGAAGGATTTTTCCCACATTTGATGATTTGCTGATTTTATGTGCCATGCCTCTTGCAATTCAAAACAAACTCTCACAGGGCAAGAGAGGATGATGCTTTACATGTACTCATATTTTGTTTTGTATGTTTTCACTTTGTAGGCAGAAGAATCAGCTTCAGGAAGTTGTCTCTTGGCAGCTTTTGAGTGAGTTTGTTTAGAGTTGAAACTGACACATTGTAAGCAAACAAAAAACTGAATTATTTAAATTCTGTTTCCTCTTTACGGCACTGTGTCTTTCTATCTAAAGAATAACGGATAGGAGCATGTCCACTTTGGCATGAAATGTAAGGAGACCAATGTAATTTGGGAGTGTCCTTGAAACTCAGGAAGAAAATGTGGATCTGTGATGGTCTAACTGACTCTCTTTCCTTCTTCCCTTTCTCTTTCAATTAGCCTTACAACAATTCTATAGTGCTTTAAATATTAACTAGAACTATCACTGAATGTCATTAATATCCCACTTAAAACTGAGGAAGTAGGCTAGATCCACATTTTGTTTTTGTATGTTATTTGATGGAAAAAAAATGCTGTTACCATGGCAATGCATACTGACAAAAACTGTGTCTTGCTCATGTAAAAGTTATATTGGTCATATGTGCCAAATCTCATGTCAAATGCTAAAAAAAACAAAGAAACATGAGGGAGTTTACTCAATTCACAATATTTTTGTATGATCTTCATTCAAAAATGTTGCTACCGTGGCAACATATTGTTTGAGACACCTACCTATGATAGCGTTCACATGTGCCATATTTTCTGTCAATTGCTCACAAAATGAAGGAGTAGTTTGATCCACATGATTTTTCAATGGACTGACCAACAGACTGACCACCTGGCCACCCAACCTCAGAGTGATTCCTACATACCCCCATACACACCATGTGCAGGTGGGGGGGGGGGGGGGGGGGGGGGGGCTATACAGTAATAACATAATATTCTGAAAATGATTAAAATCAGAGACGAGTAAATTCAGCAGTACCCATTCCCTTCATGGCCTTGCGGAGAACCTGGGCATCATTCTCTGCATCAAATGGATGGTAGGGCTTGACGGTGCCATGGGTCTCAAACGGCTGGTCAGTCAGGGCCATGCGCTGCATCTGTGATGTCACAGGCTCCTGCACAGCGGGCGGGGCCTGAAATCACAGAGACACGGTCAGAGACAGGTGGATGAAATAGATAACATGTTACAACCAAAACAGAGAGAGTTTTGCATCCCATCGCTGTGTGCGTGTGAGTACACTGCTCGCTGTGTGCGAGTCCATTGCAAGCTGCCTTTGCAAAAGGCTAGCTGGGATGCCTTTGCTTTCTCATGCAATCACTCTATTCCACTTCAACCATAGCCCTTCATGTACATTACCATAAGGTTTATTGATCTTGACCACTGACCTCACGAATAAAACTTTCCCTTTATGCGCACAGAAGAAATATACTCCATTTTGTTTCTACTCATCACATTACACAAGTTACAAGCTATAGAATTGGCTGGAAAATGAGTTGTTCACTACAGTTAATTGACCTGTTACCTTTTATCCCATTATTTCATGCAAAGAATTGTCTTTATCTATTTCTATTCTTCCTACCACATATTACCATTTTACATTCCTACATGATGTTACCGTTGGAAAATGACAGTTAAAGCCAAAGTACACGATAACCTTTGACCTACATGTAGATCTATTCATTTTTATCCTTCCTACCACATCATACTACCACTGGACATTTCTAGCTCTAGTAATGGCTGTAAAATAACACTTTGAGACCTTTGACATTGACTATGACCTTTCATCACTATCATTTCACGTAAATGACTATCTCTGTATTTTTATGCTACCTACTTAATTCTACTGCCAGCGGTCAATCCTAGCTGAAGTTACAACAGGAAAATTACTTCAAAGATGAAATTCCCAGACCTTTTGACCTCTGACCTTGGGGGATCTTGCTCAAAATCAAGTAAGCGCATGTAAACCTCATGTTGTAGCATACCTGGGCCAAGCAATCAATAATCCATTGATTTTTTTTTTTTTTTTGTCTCATCTCTAAATCAGGTATATAAAACCTGGGGTGGACAGACAGCTTTCAAGCATAATACCTTAAAAATATATCATCTGGGGCAGAGGCATAATAACTATGTCAGAAACTCTTTGAATAAGTGACGGAAGTACAAAATGAATGTTTGCCATACACACAAGGCAAAGCATATAAATAAGGGAAGGGGAAATATAGTGAATATAAAAGGTTTCAGAGCATATTCAATCAGAAGAATTTATCTTTTTTTGTGTGTGTGTGTGAATTTTCCTGAAATATGAACATGCAGATATTGTCCAGAATGGGTATGTAGGCCCTTCTTCATCAAATGTAATCAATGTAAAGAGAAATGTAGCAGAAATCACCCTTACAAATAAAATAGCATGGACTGAATTGCAAGGTCTTGGCAATGTGTGTTGCAACTGTAGGGAAGAAAGCTAGTTATTGTCTCATTTACTGTTTTGTTTGACCAGAACTAGAACTGGATAAATCTAGCCCCCTCAAAACAGAGTATGTTCTGAAAATATGAAAAAGTTGAATGGGCAAGAAAGGGCTGAAAATATAACTTAGTATGAATTGTAGGGAGAAACAAGACAGATTAAATCCTTACAAGGCTATTTGCCAAAATTCTCTGCCTAAAAGCGTTACATAAAACTGCATGCCAGCTGTTCAAATATTCTGATCATAATTCATTGAGTGCAAACTTAAAATGCTGACTGATACATCACCTAAGAAACTCAGTATCCCTCAGCAATTTCTCTATCCCACAGCTTTATCATGTCTAAACATGTGCAGATCTATACATGTACGAAAGGTTCAGGGGCGGGGCAGGGAAGCCATGGCTATTAATATTCATGAGGATTTAAAAGGTCACTGACCTTTGGCTTGGGCTTTTCAGCTGCCTGCTGAGCTGCTACAGCACCTGCAGTGTGCACACATGAAGGGGGGAAAAGAGAAAAGAAGGGGAGTCAATAGTGTTATACAGTTTCCAGATACAACACTTGAATGCATGACACCACTGCTAAAAATAGCTCAAGCCACAGGGTGAATGGGTGTAAGGAGATATTTCAAGTACAAAGTTCATCAAATGAACATCACAGCTTTCATTGGAAGACCTGTAAATAGTCATACGTGTATTTCATCTTTACATAGCAATGAATAGAGCAACAGCCATCTCTTGACAGCCTTTTCGCACTGGTTTTCACTATATGTTCATGTTTGCATGCTAGTGGATGCTTGTTTGGCTTTTCATAAAGAGAATCTGTCCATAAAATCTTTTCTTCTGATATTGTAATGGATGTGTATTACAAGAGATTTATATATATAATGCAAAATATTCAGATTACTTTTGCAAGATGGAAAATGACCAGCTTCTTCAGTACTATCTAAAAAATACAAGTTCTTTTCAAAGATATCTATAAGGACTGATTTTTCATGTTTACTATGTTTGCTTGCAGGCATCAAATAATGAAATTCATGCTCCACCTCACATGTACACATGTACATGCATAAAACATACATACACATATAACATACATGCATCATACAAACATAACAGAAGTGACTAGTTTGAGTTTTGATAGTTCTTTCTCAATGCATGTTTATTTTCCTTTTCGGCTTTATTGATAGTTGCTTTATATTTCATATACCTATACGATCATACACATGTATATATGACATGCAATAAGAAAAAGCAAAGGAAAAAGATATATCACTTCACACAGCCAATACTTTAAGGAACAATCAGGTTCAAAGAAACTCTGCAGCCAACAGTACCATAACACCAAAGTACTGTTGAAGTGCACTGTGCATGTGCACTGGTAAAAATGACTGGTAAGATGCAATGAACTACACTTGCAGGACATAAACAACCGCAATCCACTTCTGACATGTTTCGATTACCACAATTCCATTTGAAACCTTTGTTTGCTGCTTCAGAGCAGGAAGGCGCTCATTAGCCCTAATGGTTTCCTTTGTGGCTAACTGACAATTACCTATTGACAGTCTTGGCAATTGTAAGACATCCAAGAAGTGGTTATAGCAAAATTTCACTAGAATAGATGATCATACAAGTCCCAATCAAACGAGCATGTGTGATACGTAAAACAAACAAGCGACAAATAGAAAGTATGAAACTTATGAAAGACTATGTATCATCTTACATAATTTATTTTCAAAGAGGATAACACTAATACATGTAGGCATCCCCTCATTAGCTTCTTTTGTGTAAAATTATGCTGTTGTTTTCTAATCAATATTCAGGGCTCGACACTAACGGTGGCCCGGTGGCCCGGGCCCACCAAAAATGCACGTCGGGCCACCAAAATTTCAGAAATGAAAAATTTGGTAGCCTGATCGGGCCACCAAAAAAAGTTGGGTGTTTGCCTTTGGGCCACCAAGAATAAAAGTTATTGTGGAGCCCTGCAATATTGTTTGCTTTTGAGCAACTTTCTTCAAAGAAGCATATCTTCTGCATACAAATAACATAATCTCTCGTGTCACACTTCAGTTAGACTGAAATCACACAACACTCTATATGAAACGATAAGTAACAAAAACCTTTACATCAGCTTCACTGGAATCGAGGACACAATGCAGTCTTTAAGATTCATTCATAATGCCTCCAAGGATGTCATTGGTCTAATATCACAACAGTAAACCAAATAATTCCAATGGAAGTTGGCTCATTCTATTTCAACCCCACCATTACATGGATGGTTGGTACCCACAAGCCTTCTAATCTTTGTATCACAGTTACGTATTTGGAAATTAGTGGAATCGACAAAAGACCTCACCACAAAACTCTACAAAACCAGTACGATATAATGTGTGCTTTAATAATGGGACCATAATGACACAAGACAATCAACCAAGTATAGAGTCTCATCAAATATACCTTTATGAAGACACACATCCCTATACATGTACACACATAATATCATTCTCTAATATGCAAGCAAGTCACGACGTGGTAATTTGATTGTGAACAGAAATAGTAGAGTGCATTAAAAAAAACCAAATAGCTTAAACATATTAAACACTTAACTCTGCAAAGTTGAACAAAAGTTTTGTTAATTTCATTTTCTAGATCAAGGATGATGTACTTCCCCCCCCCCCCAGTTTATGTATGGTATTAGATAAACAAATTTCATGTCTTTAATAAACAAATTACACAACAAACACATATTCACAAGAAAACACAGGTTTAGACTGCTAAACAATGAACAGTTTCTTTCAAGGTTACACATTAGAATCTTCATCGTGGATTAGTTTCACAATAGGTCTGTCAAGTCCGATAAAGACACAATATTGTACTTGGGGCAGAGTGTTTCTTGAAGCATGCAGCTAGCAATTATCATCTCATCATTGACACGTCTGGTGATTCTAGTCAACATCACTTGAGATGACAACGACTGAAACATTGCAATGAAGTTTGCATGCCCTATTTTCTCTCTCACCTTGTCTGAGTCTGTGTGTATTTTCTTATATTACTTTGTATTCAACATTCTTACCAATGACGTATAAGCACATAAGAAATGTCTGATGAATCAATGTCATTCTCATCAACATGTAGCTACGCACAAGAGCATATTATAAAATAGTCAAGAGGTACGACATTTACTTTCATATTCATGATAGCATCATCAGACTTCACACTGAATGCACCATATATTTTGTGAGGTTTTTCATTTTCGCTAATTTTGCGAGTTGCACGCTATTTGCAAACTTAACAACATGCGAAAATAATACCTCTGATCTCGACAAGAATGCATACAGTACATTTCTCCATTCATATCTGTACACCATGAATTTAACCGACGACTCGTATAATTTTCGGCAAGTCCAAACTAGCTAAGAATTAGAATAAGACTCACTAAATATATGGTGCATACAGCATGTGTGAGATAACTTCAACATTCACATGAAAGGAATCATCTGACGACAAGACAGGGTGAGGAATGGGAATAGGGAGGGCCACTATCTACCTGCGCCAGGTGCCCCATAGAGTTGCTGAGAGGATGGGGGTGGGGGCTGTTGCCCAACGGCTGGCTGGGCGGAGTAGCCGGGGGCGGCACCAGCGGCATAGCCTGCAGGGGCTGCGGGCTGCTGGGGGTACCCTCCTGAGGAATGGGGGTAAGGCGAACGAAAAATGAACATAAATATGTGAACACTCAAACAAAAATATTTAGCAGCAATCTTAAAGGGATGGCATAGTATTGGTGGAGATGAGGATCAGGCTTTTAACTTTTTACGAGATGTATACCAAGAAAACACTTATGAAATAGTACACATCATATCATTCTAAGAGGAATCCAATGTTTATAGTTGATGAAAACCAGTTTTGGAATGGCTGAGACACCCACAAACAAAGTAACACAAACCGATCATAATAAAAGGTTAGTCCCATCTTTTGATAGGATTACTTTGCTTTGAATATCTCAGCCATTTCACAACCAATTTTCATCAAATAAACATTGAATTCCTCTTAGAATCACATGCTCTCTCAAATTTCATAAGAGGTTTCTCACTATCTCACCAAAAAATGTTAGAAACCATAAGTTTGGTCTGAACCAAAACTATACGATCCCTTTAAAACTAAATGAAAACAAAGAAAGCTTGCAAATTTAAGAAGACCAGGGGGTGGCACTTACCATTTGTAACAAAGTAACAAATTTCTTTCACATCACTTGTTAACTACACACACACTAACGATATCATGCAAAATTTTCATTCATTTCCTTCCTGGTTTCTTTTCTTCATCTACTCATTCATAACATGTATGGTGCAAACAAAATGATTCAAGTGCTACAAACACCTCAACATCTTAGAGTCATTATTAACCCATCGAGGACGGGCTAATTGTGCTATAACATGCGTATCCTATAGACACTTGCCCGAGTATACATGGGACTCGTCCTCAACGGGTTAGAGTGAAGGCTCGTATTCATCATTCAGCAACCCAGCCACATGCTAGTTCACTGCATGAGACATTCATCTACATTCAGATGTCCAAACAACAGAGTAGTTTAAATTAAGCAAACAAACACACAAACAGACGTTACACAAGGTATTAACACCATCAAGTCTTTGAAATGTTTCTGTGACCCTTCAGTGGGTATCATGGTGTCAAACAATGAGTGACCTGTGAGAAATACTATGCAGAAAATACAGAGGGCATTTTTCTTTTTCTCTGAAACACAGTCATCATGTGATTCAGCACACCAAAACTGGGTTACCATCATAACCTAAGTTACGGTGTTGTGTATGGGGGTAATTCCATGAAGTTGGGGCCGTGTCCATGTAGCATCGTGATATTTTAAAAATACATTTCAGGAAACAGGCACAAAATTTCCAGGAAAATGTATAGTCTCAATACAAATGTAAAGCCTATAAACAATATATGTATAGCATAATTAGTATTGAGTTATGCTAAAATGTGACACTTTGTGCCCCAACTTCACGGAATTACCCATCATGGGTACCTCGTTTTCTTCACATATTACACACTGATCACGGTGTCCAAATTTCAGCAATTGGAGACACTGATCTCAATGCCAATTCATCCATGTTGAATGATATGCTCAATGTAATTACAATAACAGTGAATACCTTATATTTGAAACAAAATGTTAATGATATAAGAGATCATCTTAATTCACAAACTTCTGTGAACAAACTTCTGTGGACTGATAAAGCTCAGTTCAGTGGTACTGATGCTGTTGCTGCAGAGCACTGCTGCTGAGTGGAATAGAAGAATTGTGTGGAATTTGATGTATAATTAGCCATCATTCACCATTGTGTTGGGATCACTAACACAACAAAATCTTTTGGCATAAAACACTAAGCTCTGCTTTCACCCATACACCCTGGGCACACACAGCACCATAAAAGAAAAAAGATATATAAAACAAATAATTTGAATGGTGCATTCTTAATTGGTACCCCAGGGTGGGGTAAAAATCCTTATCCAAGATTTACAGAGACGGAACTTTGCGTGCAAAAGGGGAAGTTGTGTTATTTGCTAGTACGCTTCCTTTTACACAATGCACACACATTTCTTGCATGGTATGATATTACATTATCAAGTGGTGATAAACAAACACTGCCAATATCATGCACTCCAAACACTTTTGGTGTAAGCATCTAACCAGAATGTGAATCATATGAATGTATTCCCCCAACTTCATGGACATTGTGTTTCCGACATACCCAATTCATAACCAAACTCTATTTCCACTTCTTAACTTCATCATGCCGTAATTATAAAAACCTCTGAGCAAATGTCAGTTGTATGCTTGTATCTATTGGATGTCACTTTATCTATACTTAAAAATTTTCCTTTCGAAATTTGTCGTAGGAAACATGTATGAATATCTATGTGATACGTGCAAAATGTGTGAGCACTGGCACAGATAAATACACAAGCATGTCGGCCTGCTACTGATGTAACTGCACAAAGCTAGGGAGGTGGAAAAGAGGATAGTGAATTGGATTTTATGACCAATGTCATAAGTAGGGCCACAGAATGAAGCAACTGATATCGCTAAGCTGGGCTAAAATATGCCACTTTTGTCTCTCTATTTTCCTGTGAGCCATGACACTTTACATGACATTACACAACTAATGGGTGTAGCTCGTAAATCTTTTCGACAAGCGAGCCCTTCAATGGCTCTCAAGTGCCATGTCATGTGTGTCACTGGCCCTCTTCATTAAAGGACAAGTTCACCTTCATAAACATAAGGATTGAGAAAATGCAACAATATTAGTAGAACACATCAATGAAAGTTTGAGGCAAATTGGACAATCGATGCAAAAGTTATGAATTTTTTAAATTTTTGTGTTGGAGCCGCTGGATGGGGAGACTACTACAGCTTGTGAGTCATATGCGTACAACAGTATAAAGAAAATGTAAAAGAAAATTCAACATATTTTCACTTTTTTCGCATAATAAAAGAGCACTTGATTTGCCTCTTTCGAAAGGCAGGGGGAATAATATTACCCATAACATTTGTCGGTAACGAGTCAGGGGAATGTGTACTTTTTTCAAAAGATGGAATTTTGTGAAATTCTCTTTATATTTTCCTTATATTGTTGTACGCATATGACATCTAAGTTATTCATGCACTGCAGTAGTCTTCTCATCCAGCGGGTACTGCACAAAAACTTCAAAAATTCATAACTTTTGAACGGATTGTCTGATTTTCCTCAAACTTTCAATGATGTGTTCTACTAATATTGCTACATTCTCTCAATCCTTATGTTTATGAAGGTGAACTTGTCCTTTAAACTATGCACTGTGAAGCCAACCTGTGTACTTGGGCCATCACGACAACACCCTTTCTCTTTCTGTGCCATTAAAGGTAATGTTTCAACAAGAAAAATCAGCCATAGACACAAAAGATACAAAAAATGGGAACGACATCAAGGAAGCTGTGCCAGCAACACTGGTGTTTATTAAATGATAATGAAAAGAAAGACAACACAAATCCCATAATGCATCAGCTAGCTGTCACTCACAAATAACCACTATGTTCAGGCACGAGATTGACAACGGATGCACAGCAGAGCAGTGGTAATTTGATGACATGAAAAAAACCCAAAAAACAATTGAACACTCAGTATCAATCATAGGATCACGAACATACAGAGTTTCCACTTCTTCTCCTTCCCATATCCCTACAATTAACCTCGATACTCTTTATTTCTGCTATACAATCGTGGTGTCAGGCGATGATATGACTTGCTGGTTCTCTATCACTGGGGTTACTGCACATATTGCCTTCAGTAGATATAAGTTGTCCTATCCTCCAGCAGATATCTATGACTTTATCTTGACTTATAAATGCTGGTACCTTCCTTGATGCCAGTATTTCTAACACCAGTATACAGGGATCAACACTTATTAGCCACGACAGGTTTTGGATTAACAAAACAATTCTTTTGTGGTTACGTTTCTGAAGTGGCTAAGTGAGTCTAGAGTTACTCGGAGTTCAAACAATGAAGTGAATTTCCTCATAAATAAATCGCAAATAATATTCCATGCAGCATCATTGTCGAAAACTCCATGGTCTGTAAGACCCCTGTTACACATAAAAGGCGGCCTGAGGTCTGCTTTTCGTGGCCGACCATAGGCCAGCCTGAGGCAGCTTTGTGGACCGTTTACACATGAGCTTCCGGGTTGGCTCGAACAACGACGCTCCTCATACACTCTGTTTACACATGGACCAGCCTCACGTTGCCTTTCCCTACTCTGCCATAGGAGCACCCTTTAAGTAAAGAAACATTTTGATTTTGCTCGGTGAATTTGGTTTTGATACTTTAACGCGCTCTCGCCCCTGCAAAAGGTCATGTGACCAGTCAACCGCAGCTACCTCTGGCCCGTTACCATTTACATATAGCTGTGGCTGGCCGACCTCAGACCACCTCCAGAGGTGGCCTGAGGCAGCCCCCACTTTTGTGTGACCGTTTACACATACGAGAAAACCAAACTGGGGCCGGCCTGAGGCCAGCCTCAGGTCGGCTTTTTCGTATAGAAGATACGTAACAGGTGTCTAAATCAAACATGGAGCTGTGAATACACTCACATGTCAGCGTGATTGCATCATTGCATGATGGAAGTGCATACAGAATTGGCTAAAACTCCACCTCCCCAAGAGGTCATACCATTCAGATATTAAATGCAAACAGGGACCTACATTGTATGGAAGACATCTCGGTAAAGTCCCAGTGACTTCCACAGATGTCGATACAATGTCCCTGCGACTTCCGAGCAAATCATTTGTCGCCTTGTTTGGAAACGGTTCAGACATTGCCCTGGAGTCGCCTTCTTGGAGAGGGTGCAAGCCTTTTTCTTTTTGCTCTTTGGAGTCACGTTTAGATGTCTCTGCCAGTGAGATAGGTCCTTTACACTTACAAAAATAATCTGCTTAACAGAACATGCACTCCTCAACACCTCTACAAACAAGTTCTTTTGTTATCTGAAACACCCCTACAACTACGGTGGAACCTCATTATAATAAAGAGGTCAGATACGGTACACAAAAACTGCATCACAGCTAAGGTGATTTTGTAGGCCCAAAATCTTTATATATCTTTGTTTTGTACCATGATGTAATGAGATAACGGATACGTAACAAGGTAATTGTCATGATCCTCATTATAACAAGGTTCCCCAGTACTCTGGTCCTTTTTACAATGCATGCAAGAAGTACATACCAAGATGTCCCTCTTACCTTGTGGTGGGTAGTTAGCAGGTGGTGGTTGTCCATACCCCCCTGCAGCTGGAGGAGGTTGCTGGCCTGGATAGCCCCCAACCGGAGGAGGTTGCTGGCCCGGGTAGCCCCCGGGGGCAGGTTGCTGGCCAGGGTAGCCACCAGCTTGTGGGTATCCTCCTGCTGCTGGCGGGTAGCCCCCCTGAGCTGGAGGATAACCTGGGGCTCCACCCGCGGGAGGGGCACCATAACCTGGTGCAGGTGGCTGGGCTGTAGGGTGAATGAAACAATGGATACTGGTGAATACTTGCTCATCAATGTGTACCATGGTACATTAAAAGGGATAGAACTCCTGAGACATTAATCAAAAGTATGATTGTATTCTTGTTCTTTTGCTTTGAAAAGATGATACCTTTTGCTCTATCACAAAACTATGCATCTCAAAAGGTATTCACAGGAACTAAGTTCTCTATATGAAATGCATGCACTCATTGTTAAATCATAATAAACTGTAGAAAACTCATCTTCACTCGTAAGTTACAAACAGACATATAACAGTAGACACACAGATGAACAGACACACACATCTAGGGTGACAAATTTTAGTGATGAATGGTAAAACCACGTAGCAGGTTTAATATCAAAGAGCAGTATTTGGCAGACTAGGACCCCGTTTACAGTGCGGGGCTGGGGCTGGGCCGAGCCGCGGCCGAGCCGTGGCCCAGCCCGGCCTCAATTGCGGGGCCGAGCCCCGCAATTCTGTCTGTTTACAGTGCCGGGCTCGGCCCGGGCTTTTAATTCAAACCTTTCAATGTTTTGTCGTAGTGGCGCTCTGCTTGTAAATAAACACTATCATTGGGAGTACGCCAGTTGCAATGTGGTGTAGTCTGGTTTCCAGACCCCTTTGCCAACTGGACTCTGCGACGACAAAGTCCCTGCCCCGTGACGATGTCGCCGCCTTTTCTGAAGGCAAAGGCCTCTGCAGGACAAAACCACCTTAAACTAGAGCACTCGGCCTGGGGACCCGATCAAGCACATGTATCCCCCGAACCTGCCCCCCCCCCCCCCCACAATATCCCATTTGGAGTCAGGAAACACAGCCAGGATCGTACACACAAGCAGACCCCGAAATTTTTTGTCTACACTACATGCATTGAACACCAGTGGCAATTCGCGAAAATTTCATGCCACGAAAAGGGCTGTCAGCTCCAATTCGCGAAAATTTCATGCCGCGAATATATCATGTTTTACAGTATCCTCCGAACTCTGTTCGGGGGATACAACTATACTAGTTTTCGACGTTGAGGGCGTTAATATCCTGAATAGCGAAATGATACGGGCAGAGGGTCTGGAAGCCAGACTAAATTTGGTACCACATTTGGCCCAGTTTGCATTTACAGTGCGAAAAGGCCGGGCTCGGTCGCGGCCGAGACTACACGTACCTCCAGAGCTTGGCCAAATGCGCAGCCGATTTTAGTACCGCATTTGGCCTTTTGCGCGTTTGCAGTAAAATGAAGGCCTTTTTACTCACTGTAAACTGGGTCTCGGCCTCTTCAAACATTCTAGGGACATTTCCAATGAATGCCATCACTGACGCTGTAAATCCTTTTTTTTCACATTCTGATTTAAATCAAAAGTGAATCACACAAGTGTTGACTTTTGCACTACATTCTATCTTCCCTCCAAAATGAACAACAACAACTAGGTATGTGTTGCTCTGATAACTTTGCAACGAAATATGGGAAATTACTAGTTCTGTTTTAAATGTGATTTAACAGCATACTGTAAAACTAGAAATATTTGTAGCATGAAATTTTCATGAATTGTCACTTGCATTCAATGAATAGTTCATACAAGAATTGTTTTGAATCTTGATGCAAAATTTGCACAATTAAAATGCATGTGAAAATTTATGGTTTTATGGTGAGATTAAAAAGGTTGAGGTTCACATGGGAAAACATGGTCTTAATAACAAACAGCATGGCATGTTTTGGCTTAATACCACCATGGACCTCAATGATACCATGATACCACGAACATCTCTCCATATGTCATGGAGGAAAGTTACTGGTATCTGCACTTTCAGTTTTACACACATTTCATTCAAACACAATCCATCAAAACCATTATTCATGATCCAAAAATGACAGCTAATAGTTCTCCTACACTATAAACACAATGCCCAGATGTTAAAGCATTCTCAAGCAAAATATGAATACATAAGACTTCTCACTCACAAGATAATATTAAATGTACATGTACAGTGTGGTATGCATAATGTATTGATTCCATTCATAATTTGTTATTTAATGATTATACGGACAATGTCAATCCATACAAGACGTATATATCTCTTCCTGCCGTTGATGAAATGTCAATAATGTGGGTTAGCACCACATCTCAGTCAATCCCATTCCACAGTGAGAAATACAAGGCACAAACAGTACATTAGATTTGAGACAGTGTATTACACAAGGCGGGTGAATTAGAGTGTCAGTTAGTAATTAGTAGCCCCTGAAATAGCATGGACACCCCAAACAGAAACATGATAGAACAATGGCCATGCATGACTGCAATCAATACTCATGCAAGCATGGCGTATTGTATCTCACATAAACATCTGATGCTCAGGACAAATTTGTAATCAAATCTTTGTGTTGCTATGTTCACACACCTAACTTGGTCAACAGGTTGCTCAAAAGCACAACTAGACACAAAGTGATTGATTCAAATCAAAATATATACCACAGTACACTGAAAGTGCCGTCATCCATAGCTTTGTCAAATATTTACATCATAGCAAAGTCCGTAATTTTCTCTGCAATTTTTCTGCACTGTATTTCTAGCACATGATAACAGTGGGTATTCCTCTTTAAAAAGTACATGGCTGTGTCAAACAGATTATTTTCCATAAGCGCTCATGCTTTGCAGTCTCAGAGTAATGTGGTACAGGGGGTTTACACCATGGCACACAAAGATCAAGTTAAAAAGTAACAGTAAAAACCTAAAGTAAAGTGAGAAAAACAGCGATGCTTCATTGAATGCAGTATTAAACTTGAAATGCTGTTTTACTCAACCAAGTAATCAGGCACAGAAAACTCATATTCTCTGAGAATCAACATTCTACAAAATGTCATACAGTTCATTATATGCATTCATGCATTCCATCAACGTCATGCCTTCTTCACATACACTGATTGTATTTCTTGATATTTTGTCATACAACAGGTGGTTTATCACAGCTTTGTTGGTAAAAGCTAAATTTCACATAAACCATGCGTTTCTGCAACGTATAAAAGAACATCAGCAATCCAGCAACATAAGAACATCATAAATCTAAACTCTTAATCCACCGATTTGAAGTGTAATGCCTGCAGCTGGATGTTCACCTAATTATTTTTATATTTGGCTGCAATTACCTGTTAATTTACAATATCACTGACATCAGTTTGAACACCATGTTATTGAAGGTCAGTCAGGATCTAGGTTAGCATAACTGAGGTAAGCTCTTTCACTGATAACACCATGAGGAAGCAGTTAGAATCACTGAAATATATATCATATACACAGTGGGTGAGGAGAAAGATACACAGTCACATTGATAACATGTGATTGATACTGATGTGTTATGTGATAATGACCATGTACACATACGTATATCATGCCAGTAACATGTAGCATCAGAGAACTTCCTCTTAACTTATATTTGTATTTTCAGTCATAACAAAAACTTGAACAGTCTCAATATAAACTCCTTGTCTCAAGATATCAGAGTTTTCATTCTAGATAGGATATGACTGTACACAGCTTAACCATCAGAAGAAATGCACTCACACAGAAGTTCATTCCTTTGTCGTGTTTGTTTCTTAGTAGCTGTGTTGCTGATTGCAAGTAATCAAGAACAGTATGGATATGACATGAGTAGAAGAGGAGTGTCAGTGTGATTACTAGCAATTAATGGCAGAAAAAAAAAAATAGACACACACCCAAAACCAAGTGTAACAAATGTATTAGATGACACAAAGTTCATATATATACAATGTACTGTACAACCCTCAAGGTGACTGTGTTAGTAAATCATACAAGAGATGCTGATATTGTATTTAAGCTGTTGTTTTCGCTTAGATATATTTTCGCAAATAAGGAGGTAACAGACATTTTTGTGAGATGTTGTTTTCTCAATTTGACACTGAGACTTTTACCAAGACTATCATCAGTGCAAATGGCGACATTTTCACGCGTTGCTAAACTTGCAATCCAACAGTGATTCGTGAAATTTTCAAAAATTAAACCCTTGCGAAAATAACAGCTTATACAGTAACACACTGGCATGTATCAAAAAGGTGACACTTACATCCTGGATAACCCTGAAAACCTGGAGCTGTAAAGATACATCACAAAAGCATTCAACAATCAAACATAGGCCTACTGTAGTTAAAAGCTTGACTACACGTATCTCATTCACTGTCTACAAGGTAGAGATCTCCAACTTCAGTAATTCAAGAGAGATGAGTCCGCAATATTAGGCTCATTGCAAAACATCTGGGTAAATGACCAGGTGACATTGACATTTTTAAGTCGTACATTGTATTAGCTACTAGAACCACAAATGCCCAATGTTATTGTATTCTTGTCTCTTGGTACAATCAATCCCTTTGAGGCAGAAAAACATGTAGAGCTAACATACTGATTAAAATCCTTGATGCAAAGGGATATTAAACCACTGGTTGATAAAGCTTTTTCAAGTGGAGTATCAAATCAAAGATGTTGTGGCAATGTGCCCATTATTTGTGGGAAGAGTTACCGGTCTTGAGGACAAAACTTAGCATTTGGTGCAACTGTCCGATCACAATTAAGCTATGGGAACTGTAGAAATAGGTATTAGTGACAAGAAGTGTACGTGGAAATGACAGTGCACAAACAGGAAGTTATATCACAACTGGATGAAGATGCAATCTATTTCCGATCAACTTTAGACAGCTGAGTGCCAGGTGCGTTAAATTATTTCATTATTGGTTCAAAAGGCAGTGGAGACCATTAGAGCTGAATTTAGAATCCCTGGATAAGGGAGTTTTGTCATGCATAAATTACATTTTACACACAATCTCACATCATAACATTTTCCTTACAGCAAGCACACAGTTTGTCCCAGCTTATCCCACAAGATGCCTCACAACCACAAACAAATGAAACTTAGACTACACTTGGGGTTTACCAATAGATTTACAAAATTTTTGAAGTAGATGAAGGCATTTCTAATTACCAAGATCATCTGAATGAGCCCAGTGACTCTGGTATATTACACGACTCTGCTGCAAATTGTTGGACTATTTGGGGTCATAAACAGAAGATATCTAACTCGATGATGAGTTCATTTTCTTTCTCACTGCACAACACATCTATAGGCAGTTTGACCTAAATAATGTGTGTCTGCAATGCTGCCTGTATTAATGATGACAAAGCTAGTTTTTGTACAGTAATCACTGGTTAACAAAAGACGTGATCACTCACTGGAGCTCTGTGTGGTCCGGCTAATACAGGATCTACACAAAGAAGGAAAGACCAAGGCTTTCCTCAAAAAAGGAAAACTTCCCTACCCTACAACAGGATGTTTGTTCGGATTTATACCACAGCCACACCACATGTGTGCCCACTAAATTCCAACCAAGGGTTTTCATTCATTGGATCTCCTGCTTTGTTATTTACCGCTTCCTGGGGTAGAAAGGGGTGGGGT
Organism: Diadema antillarum; assembly: GCF_040938485.1. Taxonomy (NCBI): domain Eukaryota; kingdom Metazoa; phylum Echinodermata; class Echinoidea; order Diadematoida; family Diadematidae; genus Diadema; species Diadema antillarum. The sequence goes on along the minus strand of NW_027271369.1, from coordinate 2,756,723 downwards.
GGGATGGTGGAAGGTGAGGAGAGGAAGGATGAGTGAATTCTTTCATCATATGCAGGGAATAATTTTCCTGGTATTGCATCGCAATTTGCTATGCATTTTTCAGGGGTGGATCCAGGAATTCCGTAAAGAGGGGGCGCGTTTAGAAAATTAAAGGGGGGCGCACGCACCCCTCCCCCCATTTTTTTCTTTTTATTTCTTTTGTTTCAACAAAAAAAAAAGGGGGGCATGCGCCGGTTGCGGTCCTCCCTGGATCCGCCCCTGTTTTTACACCACAGTGCACTGCTATGCAAACTATCTTTTGTGTAGCAGTTTTCTTCCATAGAAGTGTACAGGATACCATTTGACCATTTGAAATATTGTTCATCAGCTGAAATTGCTTATCAAATTTGAGTTCGAAAATCATCTCATGATACATGGTTCTGTAAACTACCACCTTCTGATACTCTATGCTGGATTCTTCTTCGTAAATGAATGTAGTATGCTGCCCTCGGGGGGGGGGGGGGGGGGGTGGTGGGGGGTAATTGCCTCAATACGATTGAGGCACTCATGTTGACACCCTGTTCATGGTAGTACTTCTCGCCACCACTTCTTCTGTTTTTCAAACTATACATGGTGGACTGAACTCATGATTTAGGTTAAAATTAATATAATCTACAGGGGAACTCTACTGAACTCTAGGACAAAGCTTACCAGGTGGATAGCCAGCCCCTCCCGCTGGTGGATAGCCTGGCGCTGCCCCGTAGGGTGGACCGCCTGCTGGGGGCGGGGCAGCCCCCGTGGGGTAGCCTGTGGTTGCTGGTGGGTACCCCGCTCCTGGAGGGTAACCAGGTGCTGCGCCTGGTTGCTTTAGAAAAGAGGGGACAAACAAATTCACAGGATAATTTTGCTATATAACAGACACACCCCTCATAAACATACAGTTTTAAATCACAACTATTTTCATCTGAAAACTTCCTACCTTCTCTGCACAAGGAGAACATTTGTGCTATCTTTTCTTGTGTGGACGCTCAGTAACGGAGATACTCACTCAGTGTAACTGATGTAAACATGAAGTGATACATGTATCACAGGCCCTTGTACACATCCAGTCACAACCACCATGCATACATGCATGATGATAAAGCTGGTTCATACGTCTCCATACATGCATGTGTGCAACCAATACTTTACTATTATCCATAGTTGACCAGATGATTGTCAAAGCAATAAGCAATGAACAGATGACTGTCAGGCTTTGATTTCAATACTCAAACTCTGCTTACACCCATCACAGAAATCACAGCCATACGAAAGATGTTTCAATGGCATGTGTTTTTAAAGCAAAAACAGCTAAATCAAAATTTTCCTTGTCCAAGCTGTCTCCTATCTTTTGATCTCCAGTCAAGTAAAAAAACAAGTAACAAATAAAGAATGAAAATGAAAAAAAAAATTCAAACAAAATATAAGTAAAATAAACTTAAAACACAATCTATTTGTACACCAAATTGATTTTTTTTTCATTTTTTAAACAAAAGGTCAAATAAAAATAATGGAATGCACTTAAAGTGTACATGATCAGGGAGCCATGAATTGAAGGCATAACATTAGATTTAACACACATCAACATTAAGAACGTCAACAGTAAAAACTACAATGTATAGAAACAAGAAGCACAAAAAATTAAAGCTATAGTGACATACTGGGTAAGCACCAGGTGCACCAGGATAAGGAGCCTGTCCGGCTGGTGGGTAGCCGGGCCCACCTGTGGGGGGATATCCTGGGTAACTCATCCTTAGACTTCTGGAGTATATTCAAGTACTGAGGAGTCCTGAAAAAAAAAAGTAAAACAATACTCATATTGTCATTGTCTGTAGTTCAGCTGAGTCACCAGAACGCAGTTTAAAAAAATAAATAAATAAAAATAGAAAATGAAACAAAACATAACAAGCCAGGAAGTGGTCATTGATATTCCAAGTTCGTATGTTGCTGTGATTGTACTTGACAGAAAGATTGGTTTGTACATTGTGTATCTTATCATCGTGCATTGTTCTGGAGACTACAACGTACATCTGGCTTCACAGAATCCCCTCCTACTGTCTCCTCCGGAGGACAATTAAAGTGACAAAATGTTAGAAAACTCTGACTCCGCCAGACAGACATTTCTCTGACTATGGTTGCACCTATGATTTGCAGAAGATAATGATGCAGTTATACTATCAAACCACAACATGTCTTCATGCTCTATCTACTAGGTTGGCTAACAATCCCTCAAAAAACTTTTTTTTTTTCCCATTGACCAAGAACCTACTGACATTGTATTTAATGCTCTGTTTGGTCTATTTGAAATACTGGTATTCTGTCACTTAATACTTTATCCAACACATGGTGAAACTGTTAGAATATAGTTGGCAATATACCATTCTGTATTTGATAGACAGAACAAGATGTAGCTACCACTACCAGCTTGTTGACATGCTATTATTTTGTAGCTCTACTGTATCAACCTGCTCATAACTGATTCTTGGAGAATGAATTGGGTAGCTAATCGCATTCGTGAAAATTCCAAGTTTTGTTCATCTTGTAGTCCATACAATTGTACTTCATTGAATTAGAAATAGAAAGCGAAGCTTCGGGGGGGGGGGGTGGGGGGGGGGGGGAAGAAGTTAAACACCACAGACACAGTCCACACCTGTTGGCTGCAGCCAGAAAAAACATTAGCAGATTGGCTACACCGAACATGTGTATGATTTGGTACATATTTCACATCTTTCAGATCTATCTACCAGTACCACTCTACAGTAGAACTGTAGAGTCTAGGAATTCTTTAAAAGTTCAACTGCTCTCATCTCCAGCATGTTTATCTCATCCATCCATTCCATGCCCCCCCCCCCCACTTCCCCCCCCCCCCCCCCCCCCGGTCATCTCAGTTTAAACGTCCAATCTCTAACATAGCTGGCCTTGTCATCGCCTTGATAATTATCCTGCCTGCCCTTAAATTAATTTATAATTATGCTGAAAAAGCCCCCGTCCATGCCATGGCAGGTGAGTTGTTCACTCAGAGCAGGTAGAGGCGACTCACTGAAGCTTGCTGTGCTGTTGCGAGAAGCCTGAATGCTGGCTGGATTCATAGCTAGCTTAGCTAGCTACGTGCATGGGTGTATGCAAGGGGGGGTCGGGAGGGTCGTACGACCCCCCCAAATTTTCAAGAGGTCCACTTTTTGTAAAAGACATTTTTTTGTAGGGCTTTTTACTCTATATAGGCCTACAACAGGAAAAAAAAAGTGACCAGGTGGTGTTCCAGCAAATTGTCAAAAACCTCGTAAATTTCGTAACTTAGTTTTAGTATGCCATAATTTACCTTATTTCTAAGCTGCACTGCCATGCCGAAAAAGTCACTTTTGTATGCACCAATTGCCCATTTTAAGATATAGAATTCAAAAAACTCCCTACGCTGGAAGGGGGGACACCCCCCTCCCACACCCTCCCCCCGCTCGGTCGCTCCGCTCCCTCGCAAAGGTAAAGGTCCAAAAATTTTGGTTACGACCCCCCCAGAAAAAATCCTGGATACACCCCTGACGTGATCTGACTTAGCACTGACTGGCCATTGATTGCTGACTAGCATGGCCTGACGTAGATGGTACAGTGTAGAAATACTGTAATGCCAATTGTCGACCAAGTGATAGGCTATTAGGCTACATGTACTAGATCTAGTATTAAACCCGGGGCCGGGGTGCTAGTGCTCCTCCTTGTAAGTTGTAAGGTTACACAGTCACAGGACAGGCAGGCAGTTAGTGGTGCATGGTCATGATGGTGCAGTTTTAAAAAAAAAAATCCAGAGTCTAGTTAGATTCCTCGACGTTCAATTTACTCGCCTAATTCATCCAAGAACGTCGACTGAGCTGCTTGGTTAAAATAATGCCTCATATTTGCTATGAAAGTTTTAATTTCCATACCTGTAAACTGTTCTCCGGTTCAGTACAGAAGGTGTGGCTCCGTTGGTTGCTAACTGCCAGCGCAAGTGGTGGCTAAGCTATGTGTGTGTGTAGTACGTACCGTCTGTGTGGGGGATCATGGAGCGGTGGAAGGTTTGGTGTCGGCCGGAGCGACGGTAGGGTACGGGCAACCAGCGCCACGGTAGGTACACCGATACGAGTGTGTGTCACGAGAGACCGATCCCTGGCTACGCTGCGCCATGCAAAATACATACACTGCACGGTGTTCGCTGATTGCAGTTCCTCTGCAACCCCTCCCTCCCCGTTTCGGCGCATGATACTGAGTACCTAAAAATAGCACTGAGGTGGAGCATCCTATGTTTAGTACACATGTACTTCAGTATAAAGACACAAAGTATGTTTCACGTACAGAAGTTAATGTTTGCAGTGGTTTTTCTTTTTTTCCCCGCTATTTTTTTTCTTACTGTTGAAATAATTGAAATCGTCATTAATTTACAAAATGGCATAAGTCCTGCGGGTATAATGAAATTGGTACTCTGCTTATTAAACAAACTGCTTATAAATATTCTTTGTATTGCTTTATATGAATTTTTCATTTCATCCATGTCAACAGGTTGAATTTCTAATATTTAAATCGAAAAATTGCAAGATTATGCGTATTCATGAAAGTGGAACAAAGGAATATAATTGCCTTATATCTATTCTCCCTATATATTTTTCAAAAGTTCTTGAAAGATGTATATAGCCTTTACATTACAAAAAGTTCAGTATTCTATACAGTTATGACAATCAATTTTGGTTTAGACCAAGGTACTCTTCATCTTTTGCGTTACTTGACTTCCTCAATAAAGTACTGAATGCCTTAAAGAAAAACAAATAACTATTGGATTATCTTTAGATCTAATTACCAAGACTTTTGATTCAGTCTAAGTTGATCACTGCATTCTTTGTGATAGGGCATGAGGCGTTGTACACTGTCAATGGATTCCGAAGTTATAATAATCGTTAACGTATATCAATTGTCATACTTTTAATCCAATGTCTATCAAGTGCTGGAGGGGGGGGGGGGGGTGCGTGTTCCACAATATATTGCCGATATAAAGGCACTATGTGATTCTTGATGTCCAACTCATTCAATGTGTATGACTTCATGTAAACAACTTGCTCGTATACTAATATAGGCCTATGGAAAAGTTGTCGTGGAATCAGCACGCTTACGTGTAATGTCCAATGTCGTCTGCAACAGGCTGTCGAAAATATCAGTTCATGTATATTGTTTTATACACCTGTTAGACTTCATTCATATATATTATTTTTAAAAAAAAAAACCTATACGATTACGTAAGTGCACACAGCCCTGTCGCTGTACAAGTGTCTCACGGCGTCTGGTCGGGCTGCGGTATGACGACTCAATCCCCCGTTTTGCCCTATAACATAAAATCAATCTGGGCAAACTGCATCAGTGATCAAAATATGCCAAGGCTTTTTGAATTACAAAAGAACGTTGGCAGTCAGAATTAAATCTCAAGTGATTACCGCGCATGCTCATGCAAAGCCAACATAAATATGATCGTCTTAAAGTTTAACATTAACAATTTGTATATATTTCAACGTGCAATAGGCCTGTTTATGTTTCCATGTCCTCGTGATGTGTTCCCTGTATCATTAACAAATTAAGTAAACTCAGTTGCATGCATATGCAACAAGAAAGCGGATTTTCTTTTTGTAAGATTCAGTTCACATCAAAGGTCAATCTTATGCGGACCAAAAAAGTTGGAATACCTACCAGATATTATTGAACAAACCAGATTCTTATCATTTTTAAAGCGCATCTTAAACAATATTTGCATTACGATAGACAGTCCTCAGAATAATCTTATCTTAGAAATCTTTAAAGTCAAGATTTTTTTTTAATGTGTAAATCACTTCCTGCATGCGGCTGCAATTACATGTGTGTACATGATATTTTTTTTTCATAATTTTGCAAGTTTATTAACCTTGGCCACTCGATATGTTTTCCGGACTTGGCTTCAATGCTCTTTCCTAAGAATGCTTCATAATTTTTGACGTTTATGTTTTGTATCTGTTGAGACAATGTCATTCTAGATCTGACAATTTCATGACATACTCTTCCATACATGTACCTTATGATTACCTTGTGTATTCTCCCTGTCCGATTGTATCGTTGTTGTTGTTGTTGTTGGATTTTTAAAATGAAATATTGAATGAAAAAAGCGATAAATTCAATGTTAGTACACACAAGTATGTATTTTGAATGTGTGTTACGTGTGTACACGTACCTATGTGTGTATGTGTGTGTGTGTGTGTGTGTCGGGGGGGGGGGGGAGGGGCGGTCCATCTTACTATCCCTGATTGGTCAAACCATTGTGTAATGGCAGCGCCCCTGGGAGCTAGGAATTTCAGGCAATTTAGCAAAAAAAAAATAACAATAAAAGTAAATGAAAAATAAATGAAAAATCATGTAGCAGGCTACAATTACCTTCCCCATCCTCAATGTCCACTGCCACCCTAAAAAGCAAAGAAAAAAATTCTGGTTTTAAATTCATCATTTCTTGGATGGAGTGGAGGGAGGACAGGAAGAACCAACGAAGGACTTGAGGAGGAAGATGAGGAGGAGGAGGAGACCAGAGAAAATCGGTGCTGCACCGATACTTGTTAGTATCGGCACAGCCGACGTACGTGGGTACCTCACCAGTCCTGTACTTTTTTTTTTGTTTTCCATAATCTTTTATTGATTCCATATTCAATACAATTTCATGATAAATCGAATCACATATATTACAGAATCCACGATTCAACAACACACAATCATAATGAAATCAAGCCAAGCTGTACTATCAGCAGAAACAGTGCATTCGTAGAGAATATACAATGCACCGAAAAAACAAAAACAAAACAACATACACTGCTTACGTACTTTCATTAAAATCAAATGGAGCTGTCCTTATTAGCATGACAGTGCATTCATAAAAAAAGAACATTTATATCAAATGGAGCTGTACTTTCAGCATAACAGTGCTTCATAAGAAAAAAAAAGAATATTTAACACATCAATATACACCCAAATAAAATCGATATACAACCAAATGGAATCGATATTCCCTTTAATCACACCCTCCCCCTCCCCCTTCCCCTCCCCCCTCCCCCTTCCCCTCCCCCCTCCCCCTCTCCCTCCCTCTCCCAACTATACCCTTCCCCTCCCTTCCCCCCTTCCCCGTGGACATCTGGCTCCGGGTCCTTCCATACTTATTTTCAAATTTTCCCATTTACTAAAATGAATGGTTAAAGTTCCCCTCGTTGATGCTAATTTCTTTTCCTCAAATCTATCCTCTAAAATATTATTCTTTATTTCATTATATTACATAGTACAGGTGATCCGATTGATACCGTACCGGTAATCGTTCGTGTTAATCAGTCATGCACCTCTACGGCCTCTTGAACCAGTACGAGTATCATCAGCTCGATATTGATTCGGTCATGTGACGACTGCAGCTAGCTACGTGCTAGCTCGCGCTCGCTCGCGAACAGCAGCGAACAACAGCAGGCAGGGCAGCAGCATCACCATCGCCGATTGGAGTATAACGAGTAGCATTTTTGTGTTGTTTTTTGAAAGATTGTCAAGAAATGGCGGACACCACATCACCTCCTCCAAGTTATAATGCAATATATCAAGAAATATCCCCAGCAAAGGTAAGATCAGATTATATCAGGAACCAAAAACTGTTTTTGGTGCGTCAAGACGTTCATATCGGACACAAATATGAATATATGGGACTGCGTAATCTTCTTCTTATTTGGACTTTCTCCTGTCGTAGGGATCGTGGAAAATTGCATGCTGTTGATTCGCAGAATTATGAAAAAATGTAACGATACACTGAACATCATGTATTTAGGTGGTCAGGGGTAGAGCCAACGAAAACCTTAGGAGCAAAAACAGCAAAGGACAGAAAAGATGGGGAAGACGGCCACGGGAGATTGATATGAATTATGGATTTATGATCCTGTCTTATTTAATATTATGTCATGAGTTAAGGAGATGCTGGGCCGGGGATGTTTTCGATCTATATTAACACTACAAACAGATCATCATCCAAGTTGATCTGAAATTCTAAGATCAACTCAATAACGTTAATACGATTAGACAGAAAGATCCGTCTGTCCGGAGGAGTCTTATATTTTTTTGACAGTCTCTGCGGAACATTTCCCCGACGACCAGATACCAAAGATACAGACCGATCTTTCGGTCAATAATAGTAATACAACTAGAAAAGCACTCCGAGAGCGCAGACCTCCACCAAGCATTTACTTTCCACTGATGATCTTGCTCTTCCATATTAGAGATCATTCCGTAAGTGATTTTAGCCCACTGAAAAATCGCCCGATTTCCCAATAATAGAAGCCTTTGTTACGTCACAAACCCTCAGATGCGCGGCGCGCCTCTCCCCAGCAGAAACTAGAGCACGCACTTTAGTGCGCGCATGCAAACCTCAAATACGCGCAGCATGAACTCCCAAGTTCATTGACCCTACCTGCCAAAATATCAAAAATCCTTCATAAATTCCCCCAAAATTCTTTGATCACTACCAAAAGTTAATCGTTTGTTACTTGTGTCATTCTCAACCTTTCCTGCAAGTTTCATCCCAATCCGTTATCTACTTTTTGAGTTATTTTGCACACAGACAAACTAACTAACGAACAAACACACAAACCAACGGTAACGAAAACATAACCTCCTCCCTTGGCAGAGGTAATTAGAGTTGGCTGGGCTGTGTGTTACTTCAATAATATTCAGACTTTCATATAATTAATTAAGAATGAACATTTTGGAGATTCTTTTTTATACAGGCATGAATTAAAGTAAAATGGGGGTCAAAATATGTTTGTTTGTTTTTTTATAAATGGGTGGATTAAAAAAACAATCAGATAAAATTGAAAATAGAAATCAATGCCAATGGCATATACCATAATTTTAAGTCAATCTCAACGGTTATGTTTGACTTAAATTCTTCTTGAAACACCCCAGGAGGTATAATCTGAGTAATTTACACCACGGACGAACGTCATCACATCTGGGATATCTGGGTGGGGGTGATTCACAAAGAATTGCAGTCGAACGTTAGATAAAACTGTAAGTAGAAACCAAGGTATGAAACAGTGGGAAACCCAGTCAAGATGTGGACAGACTTATTGGCTGTGTCACGGGGAAGTCCTTGTATGGTTTTGAATAGAGTTGCATGAGCCTTGTTTTGGTTAAAAATTAACAATACACTGCCCCATCGCTGTACAGAAGTTGCCATGCTTTGCTGGTTAAAATTGAAGTGATTTGGTCTCAAATTACTGTTGACTAAGCCTAACTACAGCTATGAAGTTTGACATATTGGTAAATAGCATGAATTGTCTATAAGTGGTCATATCATGCTGCCATTGAAATTCAAGACATGCACAGGAGGGGGAGAAGATAATTTACATCGGATAGACGCCTTGCTATGTGGCATTAGTGTGGTGGTTTTCGGGCATTCTCTCTTTCAACTGTCAAGACCTGATCAGGCATCAGCTTTGGCCTTCAGTAGCTATCCATAATTAGATTTGTTGGGATGTAACGTTCTGTTACTACCCTAACTAGCTAGTATTATTGAGGCTAGAGGAACAGTAGTAGAACTACAATTGTACCAGAACGTCAGGTGTGACAACGACAATACTGTATCACATAGTTTTCCTCAAGTTCCCCCAGACTTGATTCTGTCCTCTTCCAGAAAGGCTAAAAAATTTGCAGTAAATGACATGTTAATGCTAACATAAAAACATTGACTTCATTTTGACTTTCACTTTGACACATTGAAATTTGTTAAGTTTCTATTATCCATTCCATGTTGTTGTTGTTTTTTTACTTGTTCGGTTACAACAAAGTTTCGATATAACAGAAGAAAACTGCCAGTCCCGGAGAACTTTGTTTAACAGTCCTGAGTCAACTGTACATCAAATGATCATAAAAGTCTGGTTTGTAGTGAAGTTAATACCTACTCATAATTGCGTAGGATTCAGTTGGTATATGCTATATGGATAATTCTTATCTCCCTTTGTTCTGTTCCAGCTGTGGTCACGGAGGATATTTTCTGGCATTACCATATTGATGGTTCTTGTAAGTATACAGCTTAAACTTCTTCCATATGAGTTTATGATAGAATGATGAATAGAGTCGCTACTGTTAAATCATGAGATGTTTATAAAAGTAGAAATGTGATTATGTTACTGAGAGGAAAAATGCAAATTTAACTCATTGTAAATTAAAGGACAAGTTCACCTTCATAGACATGTGGGTTGAGTGAATGCAGCAACAATAGTAGAACACATCAGTGAGAGTTTGAGGTAAATCGGACAATTCATTCAAAAGTTATGAATATTTGAAGTTTCTGCTCAGTCATGGCTGGATGAGAAGACTACTATACTTTGTGATGTCACATGTACAACGATATAAAGAAAGACTAAAGAAAATTCAACATATTTTCACTTTTCTCGCATAACAAAAGAATACTGTATACGCTATATATTTCGCGGGGGTTTTATTTTCGCGAATTTCGCGAGTCGGGAGCTATTTGCGAAATTAACAACACGCGAAAATATTACCTCCAAAATGAATCCCTCGCCTTGATGATACGAACATTTCAGTACTAGTATACCATGTCACGACTTACTGAACAGACCATACTGGCTAAGCTTGTTTACGCACGTCCACATCTACTTACGAATACTGTAGAGAGCCAATCCATTATCGCAAGGGGACCACTCGTCAGAAATCTAGCGCGATGGACTTAACCACTTCAAAAATGTTGAATTCTAACTTATTAGTTCGCAGAGTTTGGTAAGTTTTTTTCATGCAGTGTATAACTAGTATCATTCTTATTTGCTAGTAAGTTGAAAATTCACACTTTCTTTGCCACTTCATATTTTCTCTGGTCCCCCAATCGCGAATTTAAGCACTCGCGAAAATGTGTGACAGCGGTAATTCGCGAAAATTTATGTACGCCAAAATTATAGCGTATACAGTACTTGACTTCTCTCTTTCAGAAGGCAGGGGGAATAGTATTACTACGTCAGTAACAAGTCGAAGAATTTGCACGTTATTAAGTAAAGTTTGTGAAATTCTCTTTTTATTTTCGTTGTATCGTTGCACCCATATGACATCATACACTGTAGTAGTCTTCTCAACCAGCAGTGACTGCACAGATATTTTAAAAATTCGTAACTGAACGGATTGTCCGATTTTCCTCAAACTTTCACTGATGTGTCCTACTAATACTGTTGCATTCACTCAATCCACATGTATATGAAGGTGGACTTGTCCTTGAAGGACAGTGGATCGCTGTAAACACAGACATGGTATTACTGAAAACCATGGTAATTCCAAATGCGTCTCTCTCTGCCCAATAGTGAGATTCTGTATACGTGGAACTTCAAAGACCTATCTCACTGAATGTTGGTTGTATAGGCCAAAAATCACCAAATGTGACACAAAAATGTAGAAATGCTAAGTAATTTACATTTTACCTTAGATTTGAATGTTAAATGTTTGATGTGAATGTTAAATGTTTGAAGTGTTTATGTTTTGCATTTTACCAAACAATACAAAATTTGAGCCTCATTTGCCATTTTCTCTAATTTCACAACCATAGTCTAGCACAGCTTTTTAGTGATATTTAAGTGATTGTAGGTCCATGTATTGAACAGTCACTGCAAGAATTGATTGCTAAATATCAACCAAATGCATCAGACAGCAGGATAGTTTGAAGGGATGATCTATCTATACGTGTGGCCATATCTAATTGAAAATTTCACCATGTTTTTTTTGTTACAGCTTGCCATGTTATTTTGTCTCATCAAGGGGAAAGGAGATGGCACATTTTATCTCCTCTTCGTCAACATCCTTATCAGCTGCGTGATTTTAGTATTTCTAGTGAGTATTTATAAAGTCTATCTTGCATAAGCCTGTATTTTTTATTGTGATTTTTTTGAAGAAACAAACAAAAGCAAAACAAAGCAAAACAAAGCAAAATGTGATGCAGAACAGACCTTGCTCTAAACTCATTACTGTGTATTACCTAGATGAAGGCATAACGAATTGTAGAATACTTTGTAGTTGGCATATATGGAGCAGTTTTGATGTCACTCACACAGGAGTGTGAAGAAACTCACTGTTTCAGTTATTTTAATACTGCACTTTGGGTCTCCAATCAAAGTTAGTTGCCATGAGTCTGTAAATAAAATCCATGTTACGTTGTTAGCTGATTGGTATTTGATATAATGAACTTCATTTTTGTCGGTACCTTTGGAATACTTTGATTTAGATGTTAATTTTGTACACCTTGAATGTTTTTGAGCGCTCAAAATACAAGCATGTAAGTAATAATTTTTATTTTGCATTTACAGCTTTGGTGGTACAGAACAGGAGATTTGGTAAGTGATCCCTTTGTGATACGCTTTTCTAGTGAATATGCTTGCATCATTTCTCCTCTTTTTGTGAAGCTTTTATTTATGTTAGGTTTCTGTCCTGAAGAGTAGATCATGGTCTTACATGCCTTACATGTGTTATTCCTCTGTACACAATGAAGTTGAATACACATGTATTACCTAAGTCGATACATTATCCTGAGTGCCATCAAGAACAACTTACATGAATTTGACTATATGACACTGTTTAATGACTGTGAGTTATTATGTGTAATCATTTTGGGAGGGTTAACTTTCCCCCGGTTATTGACAATCTGTGTAATGAATCTTCATACCATGAATTCAGAGTGAATTTAAAGATGAGCAAAATTAATTTCAATGTTTAGCTTGTCATTTCACACTGTCATGCAAAGTGGTGATGTTGCAACTGTTGAGGGAAAAACAGAAGGGTTTTTTTTTTTTCCTCCACCGTAATGCACACATGATTTGCTCCACTGTATACTGCAAGCAAGCTTTGACGCAAGCTGTAGACAGGGCACATTTCATGTGTAGCTGTAGAGAGTAAAAGTGGAAAATCAGAAATTACAAATCTTCCTGTGTTGAACATTTTTTGACAAAATAAACATTTTGCTCTCAGTGTGACCATGCCAATGAGTAGCACCTTACACCTTTGTTTCTGTGTTGGTCGCAGGTGGAGGGTAAATTCTGGTTCATCGTCCTCGTGGCGAGCGTCATCATCTTCCAGTGTATCACGACAGACATCTTTGTTTTTAACCATACAAATCCTGGCGATGAGGTGACTACCATCCACAGCATCACCCTCCAGACTGCCAACTTAACCACCAAAAAGCCACCACTGCTGCATGCTGCAACGCAAAGTATGATTCATTCCTCAGATGTTAACCCTCCCATTGGGTAGGAAGGTCAGTTTATGGGAGGAACAGTAACTCCAAGTACCTTCTCTGCCTTAAGTTCATTCTTTTTGTACCTCCACCACAAAGTGTTGTTGGAGGCATTATGTTTTGGGGGGTTGTTTGTCGGTCAGTTCTATACACATGAATGGACATTTTTTTTTTTTTTTTTTGTCGATTATGTCAAACTGTCAGCTCACAATGCCATGATGTACTCTAGACCTCTTGGGAGAACCATGCGATATGGCGGAGACAACCAGTTGCCTTGGCGACATTTCTAGTTGTTTTTGTTTTTTTGGCAGGTTTATCACATACCACTGAAAATATACTGAGAACACCACATTTGCAGTATTACTGTATTTGTATATGAGTAGTCCATGTTGTAGTGTGGTGTAACTAATCAACATCACATCTTTATTGTCAACTACTGTATCCAAAATGAGATATAGAAGTAATCTTTCAAAAGAGAGAGCTGCCTTCCAGGAGCATTGCTCCAAGTCACTGATATTTGAAAGTCAAGGCAGAGATGAAGATGCTAGTAGAGAGACATAAAAAAAAAAAAGAAGAGAAAGTTGCTTTAAAATGTGCAATAGCGTTTCCAGCAAATCATGTAATATTTTGGGTGTTGGCCAGAATGATTAGCGGAATATGCACAGGGTTAATTAGCAACCAAGAATTCTTGTCGTTCTTGTCTATTATAGCATGTTGTTTTATCCCAAAAGTATACATGTACATGTATAGCTGATTAATGCGTTCTTGTGTGAGTTGCTCATATTGGCTAAATGTATCAGTCAGATATGACTGTGTCAGTAGTTTTATAATTACATCCCGAAACAGGATTTAGACACGCAGCAATGAAAATCTCCAGATTGATCAGGGTTCAGAGTCAGTGATAATTCTGTGTACATCTCGCCAACTGTCTCTATGCGGATTTGACCCTTAAAATGAACCATTTCCTGTATGCGTGTGCCCTCATGCAAATGTTTTGTTTTATCACTGAAACCTACATGGGAATATCGCTTAACAAAGCAACAACAACAACAAACAGGCAAGCATACAATATCAAGGTTCACACAATTTTGCATGTGCAGCTCAAACCACTCAAACCAAATGGAATGATTAAAGTGTTTTGATGTTCTTCAGTTAAGTATGAAGAAACAAAAAAGTCTGTAATCAGTTGAGAGAATACATTCAAGTTGTCATCGTGTGCATAGATGTGGTAAGATATCATGCATCTTGCATCATAATTAGCACTTTCATATACACCTGTTTTGACTTTTGATCAATTTTTCTGTGGTAAAAATGACAAAATGACAGAATTAACTCTAGCTTAAACTAGTCTTAAAGTACTTTTTACCATTGGGAGCAGTGTTTTAAAGACTGTCTCTATGCAAATTTGACCCTTTAAATGAACCATTTGCAGTATGCATTTGCCTTCATGCAAAAGTTTTGTTATATCACTGAAACCTACATGGGAATATTGCATTAAACAGCAACGACAACAACAAACAGGCAAGCATACAATATCAAGGTTCACACAATTTTGCATGTGCAGCTCTCAAACCACTCAAACCAAATGGAATGATTAAAGTGTTTTGATGTTCTTCAGTTAAGTATGAAAAAACAAAAACAAAAAGTTTGTAATCAGTTGAGAGAATACATTCAAGTTGTCATTGTGTGCGTAGATGTGGTAAGATGTCATGCATCTGGTATTATAATTAGCACCTTCATATACACCTGTTATGACTTTTGATCAATTTTTTTGTGGCAAAAATGACAAAAACGACAGAATTAACTCTAGCTTAAATTGGTCTTTAAGGTACTGTTTACCATTGGGAGCAGTGATTTAAAAAATGTTAAAGATACCACATTTGATGCATATGTGTAGTACAGTTGTATCACAAAACATCCTACCATGTAAGAATTTCGCCATAAAGCATAAAATATAAGGAGATATCACTAGAGTGTATTTTTCTCACTAATCCATAACTAGAGATGGTGTAGTGTAGAAACATTTTCATTGTAACTATTGTTCACATTTTGTATATTTAACAATACTTTACATTAATTATACTGATGTACAATTTTTTGCAATGGTTGTTTCTAGCACTCACTCACATGTTAGAATTACATTGTATTTTGAAACACTAAATCTAGGTTTTTGTTTCTTCTGCAAATGGTAAACAATGCATTTAAGACCCTCAGCATACCATCACACCCATACAAATATCAATAGTTTATGAGTTGAATAATCTCTCTAATGCTACATTTTGATATTAGACCAAAATAAGGTTCTGTCACTGGTCAGTTGATATCAAGAAATTTCATGGATATCAAATGCTCATTCCTTGTAAGTGTAGGCTGCTTCCTCATATTATTTTCATACCACAATGAGTATACGACAGTGAGTAATATATATATACATGTATATGTGTTTAGATGAAGGTTAAAAATGAGACATGGTTCTGAATGAAGTGCAACCACCCACATCACTCCTCCATTTCCTGGAGTGTGTGTGTGTAAGTTCTCTCTCCTCCTTTTTCCTTTATTGTGATGTGATCATTTGTGTACATTAAATTTGTATACTAATTTTGTAACACAGGAAGTATATTTACTTCGCATTTGAAAATGATGCAATGCTTGAAAAATGGGTTTTGATGTTAATATTGATAAGGTACTTAATGAAGCTTGTAATTTGTGCAACACTCCACAATCCAGGTATATACCATATATCAGCAGTACTTATGTCATAATTTTGACCATTTTAATGTTTTGAAAAGCTGCCCGAATTCCATGTCACATGGCAATTTTTCACCTTTCACATTTCTTTGCCTGTCCTCAAATTAAAATCACCACAAACATTTAAGTTCAAAGGAGAAAGAATGACACTAACAACAGTTTTTTTGATTTATCATATGTTTTATTTTTGCAATAATAATCATATTCTCTAGTATTTTACACAATGTACAAATACAAAATTAGATTTTTTGAAATGTATTATAGCTAAGGCTATGGTCATCGTATGCATACATTATGTATGAAATAGTTACAAACATATTGTAGTACTGTGTACATGTCTAATTTTCTTACAAAAAATTGACAAAACATCGAGGGCGGAAGGAATTAATGTGTTATATTTTGAGATGCACTCGAAGACCAATACATGAAACAAATTCCAAAATCTGTCTTCTGAGTTTTCTGTTAATTGTCATATTCATCTGTGATGTGTATTTCGTTGCCGGTGTGCAAGAACTTTCCCTAGTCATGGTTGAAAGTTCACATGATGCCAGACAATGCCCCCATGTGCTGTGTACAAGCATGCATGCAAAAATAATGTCAGTCAATTATCAAAATATTTTAGTCATTTGTGAAATCACAGGATGCCTTTGAATCAGGCGCAGCTCTGCAACACTTCCAAAATAAAAGGGACGATATGAAATGTCACAACATTTATTGCCGGGAACCACTGGAACTTGATAAAAAACCTAAAATATCCACCTTGTCAACACCGGTCCGATCCATTCGGGCACCGCTGACTTGTGAATAGTTTATTGCAAATGCGTGTCTTCAGGTTACCAACGTCGATTGGTTCATTACGATACTAGTTATCGGCATCCACATTCTTCCATGATCGTGTCTTCATGAATGTCGAACTAGCACAGAGCCTTCCTCGAAATAGAGCATGTTGAACGGTCGTCGATTCCTTCATTTATGATACTCGTTATCGGCATCCACATTCTTCGACGATCATGTCCTCATGGTGTCGAACTAGCACAGAGCCTTCCTCGAAATAGAGCATGCTGAGCGGTCGGAGTTTGGTAGGCACGCAGCACGGTTCGGGGGTTCTCCTTTCCGGTTGGTGGAGTCGAATCAAGTCCTGCATGATAGCGTGGTTGCTGGGGTTGTCACCGCTGTGGAGCGGGCCCGAACAGGTGCCGATACACTTGAACGCGTTAAACTTCTTTGGGTAGATGATCCACTCGTCCCAGCCAATGCGACCGAAATCGACAGACATGTCGGCCCGTCGGCAGGGTCCCGCCATCTCCTGCTCGCGTCTCAGTTTCTCCTCGTGCAGAAGACGTTGTTGCTCGCGCTGATGTTTTCGGAGGTCCTTCTGCTTCTTTCGTCGGCGTTGTTCCTCGGTAGAGCGACGAACCCTCAGCGAATTTGTGGAGTCTCTGAGAAGAATAGGCTTTGTGTTGGCGCGAGAAAACACAACCATGGTGACGTCCTTAATGACCTCCTCAAAAAGGTCGAACTCGGTGACGGGCGATACGACGAAGTCGAGATCAATGTTGTCGGTGACACCATTTTCTAAGTTCTCTGCAGCAAGGAGAGCCTTTAGCACATCCTTCTCGTGGTCAACGTCGGAGTCGTCGTGGGCAATGCTCTTGACGCGCATCTCGATGTTGTACTCCACGGGGTAGGTTGAATCTTTGGCACTCGCAACCCACTGCTGAACGAGGTCGGTGATGTCAAACACCTCGCGGCCGTCGAAGTCGTCGTGATGAGCTAGAATCTCTCGGGAATGGAGCAGACGATAACAAGGGCCGCCGCCAGAGTGGTCGCAGGTTTCGTTGACACGCTGGTGCAGCTGCATGATGAATCCTCGGTTTGGTCTCGGGCTTAGGGTCGAGTTGAGTTGGACACGAAGCTCGGCGAGGTATATAGCTTCATCTGCCGGCTGGTCGAAAGTAGGAAATGACGTCATCCACCTCGTAACGTTCTTGACCGTTGAGTTTACACCTGGAATGAGAAGAAGAAACATTCAGTGGTTAGGTTGGGCTGAAGAAATTCACTGACAAATATAATATCTTCATGTGTGTATGTAAATGCATCATTTGTCATTTAAACTATAAGACAAAGCTCAGACGTTGTCCTTGTGAACAAATTGATTGCACAAATTAACAATGAATTCAGCATTTCAGACCAGACAGAATTATTATCACGCCAGCCAGTGCCGAGATCAAAGCATCAATACGTGAAGTGTGTGTTGAAAGCGTTCTTGCTGCTACACCCCCATTCAGACCCCTATTCATTTAACCCTACCCGTCTCATCCATGAAAAGAGGAACAACAAAAGACGCGCTGTGGTTTCCGAAGCCGCTGACAGAAATACAATGTCCAGACCTTGCCACGATGGGCGACCGAAAGTTATAACAGTGCGTCGTGAAGCGAACGCCGAAGGGAAAGCGCTTCGGTCGGTTTTTCTCTCTTCGCACCAAGCACAAAAGAAAGGCACGAATGGGTTAATGGTTTCTAGCTGAATGGTCCTTTTTAGCTTGAAGGATTATCTGGTAACGGAATAGCTCAGACTAGTTAATTAGAACACAATTTAGAGAAGAATGTGGGGGCTTCGACCAGGTGTTGCGGGAAACCTACTTTCGAGAGATGGAAACAAACTTTACAGTCCGTGTACTTCTAACACAGCGTAGCAAGAGAAATTCGCCTCGAGTTTCACGCACATGATGCAATGACAAGTTAAGAGCGCGACACATCTAACTGACAAATTAACGTCAATATGTGACATTGCCGAAATTTCTGATATCTTTGAAGTAATTTAT
Source organism: Diadema antillarum (assembly GCF_040938485.1). Taxonomy (NCBI): domain Eukaryota; kingdom Metazoa; phylum Echinodermata; class Echinoidea; order Diadematoida; family Diadematidae; genus Diadema; species Diadema antillarum. The sequence goes on along the minus strand of NW_027271369.1, from coordinate 2,737,851 downwards.
GGCTTTCGAATACGGTAAACAAACAAATTCTCATCGTGGTCTCTCCCTCCCACTGTGCCCCCAACACACACATACATACATGCAATAGCTAGTCGAACTTACAGGACCCCTTTAACGAAGACGGAAAAGTCGGGTTATATGAAGAACTATACAACCATGTGATGATAATCGTTTGATGTAATCGCATACTGGCGAAAGGGATATGAAAGTCAAAGGCAAGGGATGTAAGCACACATATTGTTGCCATAGATCTCTATACGACACTAAACACGTATGATGAATCAAACCCCACATATTCAGCGATGAAAATAAACAAGTGCATTGTCTGATCGTACTGCAAACATCTTACGGCAAGACTGACTTTTCCCTATTTCCATTATCCAATCTTACCAGTTTTATACGACACAAACACACATTGCAGAAACATTCCGGCAGGTAGCATGTTGATGCGCGACGAACGGACATATACAATACATTTGTTTTTTATTCCAACCGAATCTTTTAAATCATTTTCAATACGGGCGGAGATGAAGGAAAATTCATCATTATCATCATGATAGTAATAATGACAATAATATTAATAACAATATTGATAATGATACAGTAATAATAACGATAATGGTAACGATAATGACAATGATGATAATAATAATAATAATGATAACAATAACATTAACAATTACAACAACAATAGCAGTGATAAAATCTTACCTTTGATGCTTCCCTGGAAACTCCGGACGGTATCGGCACTCTGGATGGCGCGGCACTCGGCAGGGGAAGGATCTAGTAGGTTGTGGCCCGTGTGCAGCGACTCGAACAGCTCCATCATGAACATCGACGACGAGTTGTGGTGCTGGTCAACGGCGAGCTCATGGTAGCTGGAGTGAACTAAGGCGCTGGGTGTGATGACGTTCCTCCGCGCTCTCGATGCGGACCCGTGGTGGTCGTCATCCCACGACCTCGGTGGGAGGTGCAAGAACGGTGCGAAGAAGCAATGCGCCGAAGAGATGAAGCAGACAATGAGTGTTCCTCGAAGGATGGAAACTGGAAGCGATTCCATGGTCGATTCCGCTGGTATTATCCAAGAAAGTATCTCCTTCCGAAAGTGTTGGCGATGGCAGTAGATATTCCCGGTTGATGAGTTTTCCTCTGGAGCTTCTGATGCTTCGGCTGATGTGTCACCTGACTGGAATGCAGAACGTGGATGTCTTCCGGGGTCGTCCAACGATGAGAGGTAATCCAGATAAAGCGAATTCTGATGATAAAAGTGATAACTTCCGCATATAACATATGGTATTGCGGTAGCAGTGAAATTATAAATGATATGTCACAAGTATTCAAGTATATTTTGAAATGATGTTGTCGCGGTTAGTTTCGTTTTGGAAATGACAGAAGTTGAAAGTTTGCCAGACATCTTAAATACACCAGACGGGACCCTCCCAGACAACCCAGTGCATTTGAACCCCAATCAGACAGCCTTTTCATCTTGCCTTGGTTCCACATGCGCGCGCATTGTGCTGGTATCTACATATTCATGACGAAAACCATTGAAGTGAGGGGCGCTAAATGGAGCAACGGTCTCGAGTCGCGAACACAAGGGACTCGGTCCGCACGACAAGTCCTGCATATCCAGTCTAGCTAATTAACATTGAATTGCTGCCTTTGTGACATCCTAAGTACACGATAATTAGTCGTAACGAAACGACAATAATGATACAGTGCAGCAAAGTGTAATGTGTTAGACCACTCCTTTTGAATCCCCGAGTTCCTCAGCTGAGTTTGAGAATGATGTTTTGGAGGGTTTCAGACAGGTTTAATTGGCAGCTTTACAAGCTCAGAGCTTCCATGCGCCTCTTCTGATATGGAGCTCTATATCCTATTTTACTTTTTTTCTTCTATTTTTTATTAGATAATCACATAAAAAACAACTTTGGCACGTAACTGAAGATTTAGTACATAAATTTGCATATTTAATTAGAATTTTGCATATATTTTATCGCCAGCATTTACTTTTCATAATAATAAAGCAAAATTAGCCAAGAGATGCTTAATAAAACCCTTGATGTTTCGCAGAGTGTTTAACTAGCGTTAATCGCTACAGAATGCACAATGTTCATTCTTTTATCCTCACGGCAATATGTTAAGGTTATGTAAACAAAAAGTTAATTTTTCTTTGTGATTTTTATTTTGTTCACAGATCTGAATTGTGTTTCACCTTGCTCAGCGTTTCTTTACTTTCCCTCAATTGTGACAGATGACATTTTCCTATCCTTTCCATCGTTTTTCCTATCATGCCACTAATCTAGCCATTCACATCCATCAGTAATTTTCTCTTTCTTTTACTTAGCTCTCCTTTATTGCCCACAGAGCGTGATGGTTTATTTCAGTAAAATTATCAGAATTTACGACAAGTATTTGACTCCATTGCAGATATTGACTTAACCAAACGTGTTGATGGAAATTAGTACGGTACCGAGAACTTTGCTGGAACTTTGCCGGAAAGATTAGACAAGATAATTATCGTTTTGCTAGGAATTCAAACCTTTCGTATGCTGGGGATAAGAACGACAGATGGGTCTCGCCAACATTAACCAAAAAGAAGAGTTTCAAATGCGATTTAACTACATTGTATCAAGGCATCAATCACATGTGGTCAACATAAACTATGCACGATAAAATTACTAAAAGTAATGACTAAAAGTAATTTGCGAATAATGAAGAATAACAGACATGAGAAAGATATTGTGAAAAGTGTATTCTATTAACCGTTGACCAACAAGATATGGCGTGTAATATTGCATAGTGATTCGTCATAGGTTTCTTTCTTTGTTCCAACCTCCCTCGTTGCACTGTGCAGTTTTATCTAGTTCATAATGTATACCATGTACCTATCAATCATAACCACCACACGGGCAGCAGAGCGGTAATGGAAACTTGCCTCACACAATGTGTATACGCTCAACGAACCGCATTTCGGAAGTACTTTTTCAAGTTCAAATTTACACAGCATCATGAGAAAGGACTCTTATAAACACACTTATCATCGTACTGCATTTAGTCCAGATAAATCTCTGAGAGTGCGTAGAAAGGCGGAAACCCAAAAGCATGCGCTAAGTTAAATGGCTTGTGAGCAATAAACGATTAGACGAGCCTCAGATTAAGAAATAATTCGCTTTTACGAGTTTGCATATTTGCAGGATTAGCCCCTACGAAAGGGAAACATGCACAGTGAAGCTGTTTACCGCACGAAAATAATGATTGTTACTGTGACCTAATAACATGTACCTTTCTCCTTACTTCTTAATGAGAAGCAAACAAAAAATGTCGCTTAATGAACCCCCAGGCAGTTGATTATTGGCTGTGTCAACTTCAGGTCAACTTAATGCACGTCCTTTGAAGGAAGGGATCACTATGCGTTTATAGAGGATCACGGGTACTATCATTATCGAAAAAGGTCCAGTCTATAATGATTTGCATTTTATAGCACACCATCAGTCTTATTATGATAAAATTATCAACATGTAAATCATAGTACAATGTAGTACAATGCAAACTTGGTCTGTATTTGCAAATTTGTGATGGAGATCATACGTCATAATAGTGAGATATCACTGTCTTATCACTGTAGGCATGTTGGGAGCAGAGGTTGGCAGAATACTTGATCGATATAGAGAGCGAGAGGGGGAGAGAGAGAGAGAAAGTGGTCATCATTATTTGACTTCTTCAAAGTAGTGATGAATTCAAGTTGTAAATCACGTTCTCTTTTATTGCAACGTGACGCACTAACACTGAAATGAGGCTTGTCATAATGTCAACGCTGAATGCCTTTACGGTGAGCGCAGTGGAAAGCTTCTGTGTCTTCAAATCCGCGCACATTGTACTGGAAACATCTAAACAGCTCGTAGAACTAAACTCCTCAAAAAGTTCAGCAAGTCCAATTTGACGTATAAAGATAAGTAATCAGGTTTTCTTATGATGTCACATTTTAATGAAATGATATAGTTTTGAGGGAAATATGATACGTCAAATTGGACTTGCAGATTTTCTTTTTTTGGAGGAGTTTGTATCATCCTCGGAATCTATCACAAAAGTCAGACTGGGTTTGTCCCTCTCTCTTGAACATGGCAAAGGGTAATTGTGTTCATCTGCTTGCACTAAAAAAGTCATGGTACCGGATTCTGTTTTCAACCAATACTGGATACTTTGTATAATATGCGAATATTAGACAGTGCATGGGTAATATACCATTACTTCGGGGCTTCCAAAATAAGGGAAAAAATAAATGGGTCATGTTTTTGCTACGTCATCCATATATCTTATTATTGTTAGGCATACTCAATTCTAACATTACACATTACATACTGAACGTAATGGATGTGAATTGGACAATGTTTCAGGACATGGACAGCTTATTCACGAGATTTAAAGGTGAGTGTACAACGTACTGGTATACCGTATATCAGCAAGTATGCCTCTTACGAAAAAGATCACCGGTCAAGATGAAATAAATACCCATATCCATAAGTTTACTATTGCAGTGATCAGTCCCTTTTTGTTTATTTCTTCTTGTTCTTTTCAGAGATATGCAATGTGCAAGCAGGGGGTGGGAGGGGTTACTCAGACATGTGTTATGCACTATAGTTATCCACTAGCGCATCGTCTGAAAAATGAACAGCGAATGGCATCTTACCTGCAAAATATATACCATCAGCCTCAACAGGGCGTGATGGTTGTGATCCCTAATGGTGAAAGCTCGTTTGCCTATAGTTGATATGACACTTGTCTAGCAATCAGTCCGTGGGTTCGAATCCAACACCCATTTTTGTGAAATCGGACTCCTGTAATATCGCTAGAAAAAAAAAATCCCATTTTCAGGGAAAACCCGAAATCGCACCCTTTTCGACGCTTTTTTTTTGGGGGGGGGGGGTGGGGAAGGGGGTGGGGGTGGTTACGCGAGTGAGTAGCAAGTTATATGGAGAAGTTCCCCTTTTGTGTGTGTGTGTGTGTGCGTCTGTGTGTGTGTGTGTGTGTACGTGTGTGTGGTCACAGAAAGAATACCTTAAAACATAATGCACCTGTTGGGTTGGTAAACTGGTCCCACATGATACTGCTTCTGAGAACGCCATGTTAAATCCTGCATGATGCTCGATCACGTCCGGTAGACCTATACAGTGTTTATCTTGTCCTAAATCCCGATCCTGACAGGCATTTATACGGCGAATAAAGCAAGTTTGGGGTCAATCATTGTGGAAATGAGATAGAAACATAAACTCCAAATTTGGTGTACCGGAATAGTACAATGTACGTGCAAATTGCCTCTCGAAAATCATGACAAGCTAAACTCACGAAGCGACTCGGAAGATTCTAGAATCACGCTCAAGAGGTAACTAATGTATATGAAAATCCAGGAGACAGAGTTGTGTTACGGACACAATCGATGACTTTGCTTTCAGTAACTTAACTTGAATTTATTATAATTATACATGTACAATAGTAGCGAGCTGAAACTCCTCACTACGGAGTTAAAAAGAAAAACGACAACAACATGGCGTGTATGCTGTAAAGTTGCTAGGGCTTTACCGAGGTTTAAACTTTTGTTAGTATACCATAGGCCTACAAGGAGATCTGAAGTTCCAAAGCAAAACGCTATCAGTGGGCCGAATGCATAAACGCTAGCAATTGCTTGTGCTAGCCTTTTACTCGAATCCGTATGCATAAAAACGAGCAATTGCTTGCAAGCAGAAGCTTTTGCTAGCAAGCACAAGCTATTGCTTGTTGCCCGCAAGCAATTGCTTAGAGACCAAGCATTTGCTTAAAAACGTATGCATAAAACATACCATTTGCTAGTTCTTGCTAGCAATTGCTTACGATTTTCGAAGCTCTGTAAAATGAGCTTGAGCTTTTGCTTAACCGGAACGTTCCCTTTTAAGTATCATTTTCATATTCATGAAAGAAAGACCACACTTGTGAAGGAGTGGTATAAATTTACAAGAAATTACTCATAAGTAGTGTAAGAAACATTTCAACAAGGGGAATGTCCAGTGGTTAGCACGCAAAATGTGATGAAAAACAGGTAGGATGTCTGACTTCAGTGGAGAGCAAAGAGACCTCTCTCCACGTGCGATCTGGCAGATCCGGGCTGCTGTAAGCTGCAGTGATGGGAATCAGCCAGTAATACGTGTGTGTGTATAGATGTGTGTGTATGTGTCTGTGTGTGCATTTCATAGCTCTTCTGCTATGTCAGGAAACGTTTCCACACACACATGCCCTTTCAAATACATGCTGCTACACTCGCCTTTGTTCTTGTGTTCGCACAGGCGTGACATCCCTTTTGTTGAAATCTCAAGCAATTGCTTGTGCGGGACAAGCAAAAGGTATTGGCATAAGCAAAAGATTATGCATATGGATTTAAGCAATTGCTTGAGCTAGACCTTTTGCTAGACGAGCTTGTGCTTTTGCTTGAAGCAATTGCTTACAAGCACTTGCTTGTTTTATGCATTCGGCCCAATGGGCTAGCATTGTTCCAAATGGCAGCTTAATAGTTTCAACACCATGCAAGTGGAACATGGGTTGAATTCGATGTTAGTGGCTTTGTTCATGGTGGGACTTTAAAGGGACATTCCGGAATATTTTAATAATTTCACATCATGCAGTACATAAATCAACAGCTCTATGTACAGATTCGTGATATTTGTTGTGGTCCTTGAGCAGAGAAACCAATAAATTGAAAATCTAAAACAAATCACACTGAACAGTGTTGATGACATCAGAGCCTCATATATTTCAGAAATGTAGCTGTGCAATTCCATTACAATACCACTTGCTAAACAAGTTCACCTGTGAAGAATCTATTCATGCCTTTTTCTTTTGTTCTGCTTCCTTGAGCCCCAACTCATGCATTCTTATGGCGAGGCTGCCATGTCATCATCCTTGTTCATCGCAATTTGTTATAAATTTTGAGAACATTCTCATTCCTCATCCCAATCACTATAAATTCTGAAACTCTGTACTCAGTTTAACTGATTTAACTGTTGTTCAAATGTAAAAGTCTGAAAATCATCCGGAGGTCTCCTTTAAAGTCATCATTTATCCGACTTTTCTCATCTAACCCACGCCCTTACCTCTAATCATCGGGATAGGTCAAAGCCATGTTAGCAAAATCTCTGCTCTAAGGAGCTACTAGTATAACAATTGCATCATCATGAATGAAGAAAACTATTGACAGTCGACAAAGAATATTATGAGTCTTTAGAAATGGAATTCGACCATGTTTCTCTCGTATAGTACATGACTTGTAAAAGGATGTAACTATTATGAGCCAAGACCCCGTTTATACAGTGCGAGGCTCGGCCGCGGCTCGGCCGCGGCTCGGCCCAGCCCCGCTTCACGGTGTAAACGCGCAAAAGGCCAAATGCGAGACCAAAATTGGCCTCGCATTTGGCCTAGCTCTGGAGGTGGTCTCGGCCTTTTCTCAGTGTAAACGTAAAATGGGTCAAAGTTTAATGCGCGGCCAATTTTAGTCTGGCTTCCAAACCCTCTGCCTGTACTATTTCGCTGTTGAGGATATTAACCCCCTCAACGTTGAAAACTAGTATAGTTTAAGGTGATTTTGTCCTGTAAAGGATTTTTTTTTTTTCCTTCGGCAAAGGCCTTTGCCCGAACGGCGACTTCGTCGCCACGGAATTCATTTGGCAAAGGGTCTGAAAACCAGACAATACCAAATTGCATTTGTTTAAAAGCAGAGCGCCACTACGACAACATATTGAAAGGTTTGAATCAAAAGCGCGGCCGAGCCCGGCAGTGTAAACGGACAAAATTGCGGGGCTCCGGCCTCGCAATTGAGGCTGGGCTCGGCCGCGGCTCGGCCCAGCCCCGCACTGTAAACGGGGTCTAAGAAAAAAAGACACGGGCACTTGCATGTGCCGCATTGAATGAAGGATAGACCTGCATTGAATGAGAGCACAGAGACAATTCAGTGTGATCAGAAGGTTCGCTGATGACAAAGGTAATAATCATGTTTATCTTTCCTTCACATAATATTGACAATGTTGCATTAAATAGTATTGGAAGAAACATTTGTTAAAACATTGCTAGCAGTGAGTGATGTGATATCCAAAACATATGTTATCTTTTAGATAAACTGGTATACAAAAGCAAATGGTCACAAGTGTGACTTTGCAAGATTTTTTTCAAGGTCATTCAATGTGAGACGAGATAGAACGTATGATAACATCTTTTACCAACTTTGAAATAATCTTGTGTGGTGAGAATAAAGACTTACACCTTTTTCTTCAAGGCCTGAATAATATATCAACGGACATTTCTGAGTGAGAAGCGAATGGTGAGCTGCGAGTTTGATAAAGAGCCTATATTGGAGTAATGTGTAATTGGTTGGTGACGTCAGCGTGTACTACGGTATCCAAAGCTCGGCTGCATTTGCTCCCTCAATGGTGTGCGTGATATGATACGTTCTCTGTAAATGTCATGTGATGAGCAGTCGACTAATCGGCTAATGCGAGAGTGTCTTCTATCTCTGAGTCGCTGCAGCTTGCTGCCATCACACGGGTTAAGGAGACGGGACCTCCTTGACCAAAATGACAGATACCGAGTACCTGGGCACCGTTTCATGATAGTTGTCAGCCCTGACAAGTTGTCAATCTCTGGTAAATTACCATAGTAACGATGAGTGACCGGAGCTTCTCAGCCAGTCAAAACCAAAGATTTTACTGGAATTGCCAGAGACTGACAAAATTGCCTGCTGGGGTCCGTTTCATGAAGTCATCACATAAAAGTCTTCACATAAATCTCAGATCGGTCAAAGTCGCTCATATATAGCTATGAGAGACTTTTGAAGTGAAGTAAAATTACTTTCAAGAAGTCTCTCATAAGCGTGTCTTATGAGCGAAAAGTCTCTCATAATGGACTGACAAGAGGTACGCTTTGGGGCATTTCCCCAAATACGTAATAAAGAAACCAGACGCGTGTTATGATTGTTACAAAATATCCGGTCAATGTGCGCACGCGCTCACATCTGAACGCTTGTTGCTGCCATAGCGCGCAGAGGGCGCATTCCAGCGTGTTTGCATAACCAAGGCGACGACATGCCTTGAAATTGTTTACATTATCCTGCTCCCATGATCAACTAACTTCACTGCGGAATTAACTTAGAAAGTCTGTGGACAATATCAGAAGCTGGTTGTGAGAAGCCGAACAAGCCCGAAATTTCAACTATTGCTGGAAGTGGAGTGAGTAAGTATATAGGACAACTGTTCTTTGAATTTGTTTGTTTGCCTTTTTCCGGATTTGTCTATAGCGACCTCCAGAATATAAAGTGTCGACTACTTTACTTCAAACAGTCGATTCTAACTTTCAAATAAGTGTCCCTTGTATGACAAACCAACTTATAAACAATCTTACCAACTTAAACCGATTAATCCCGTGGTTTGATATTGTTTCATGTAAAACTCGAGTGTTTGTACCTGACGACGGTTCGAATATTCGTTGGGGATCATTCATCACAATCACATTACATCTGATACGGAAGTAGAGGACTGGTCCTGTAGTATTCCGGTCTCAACATAACATACAACTGTAAATCTTCAACTCTGTTGCTTTATGTGCGTTGAGGAGCATGTAGTTTTGAATTTCTGCCCGCGCCAATGTCTATCCAATAAATCTTGGATATTATTAATCGAGGAAGCTTCAACAACACTATGGAGGCAATCTGTTCCAATCGGCAACTACTCTCTAGCTGAGTGCTTCGCAGTTCTATTCTTGAGCGTTTGGTGAAGAGTTTGAATTTATGACCTGTTGATGAGTGAATGGCTGGTTCGAAGAACGTCACATTTTTTTTTTCATTCTTTAATGCATTTAGAGTCTTATTTCATTGCTCACCTGATATTTTGATATATCCATGCAAACTTCTTGTCTGGTCTCGTTTTTGTTTTGTTTTGTTTTGTTTGTTTGTTTGTATGTTTGTTTTAATGCGTCGAGGAGATAAACCTTCGCTCATATTTTTTCCATCTTCTTTCCTCCGAACTTGCGTCTCATCTTTTTATGGCAATCACGAGCACGTGTAGGTTATATACCGACATTATTTTGTGGAATGTGTAGCTTATCTGCTAAGCCGTCGTTGAGGCATCGCTCATTTTCTTAATAGAATCTAGTTTCCACGCAGAGACACTTTTCCTTTTTGTATTTTCTCTCGGGGATCCTTCGAAGTACATTATAGGCCTACACCTGTCTATTATGTTGACCGTTTAAAGGGATCGAAACTTCTTCACACTGTTTGTTCAAAATTTTCACTCGCCACCTTCTTTGCCAATAAAATCCCAGACGAAACCAGCTTGAACGGACTTTAGCATTTGACGCTGATGGCAGAATAATCATCTCTACAAATCAGCGACAAAATGACAGTTTGAGCGTGACCATCACCACTCTCTCCAGTAGATGCCGATGAGTCGATGACGAATGACAGTAATGGCATAGACACGTATCTACATACAGCTGTAGTACATGTACATTCAATGGGAACGTTGTACTGAACTTCGGAAATTTGCAATGATTTCTGCAGGCAAAGCACACAATGCTACGATCTCGGCCACTAAAACTATGTGAAGTCCATCGATCGAAGTAATCCTCTTTGTGGTCTGCATATTGCGTGGCGTCTATACTATTTTGTCAATAACAATACTTGGCTGCAAATGACTAGTTCCACATTCAGCTGACAATACGGTGGTCAAGTTCTGCTAGGGTTCTCAAAAAATTTCTATGATGTTATTTTGTGGGGCGTCACTACGTTCTGTAATCAAATTTCTATGTCTTTCTCAATTCCTGTACACTTCATTTCATTTCATGACAGCTTCGCCTCCCTGATCCTTGCTTCCATCACATCAGAGGGTACTTAGACTGTCCTTGTCATGGAGGAAGGAATGAACGCCAGCGTGTCAACGAGCATTGCGTCTCAATCCAGCGGCTGCACAAGCGACGGGAGTGCTGGGCTTTCCGCTCTATTCAAACCCATTAGCGCATCACTGCCTGAAGATGTTGCTGCCATCGCGCTACCAGCGTCTCAGCCGAGTGATTCCGGGGAATCACTGGTGAAAACTGCAGCCACAATTCCCCTGAGTAATTGTGACGACGTGGGCAAGGAATGCAACGCATTGAGTGACAGCGACGAATGCTCTTCAGAGGCTAGTGACGACGGGGAGATAACGAATGACGAAGGGTCCGTGCATCTCTCGGAGTACGACAGCAACGACGCCATCTCTTTCGTGGAGAGCTGCTCATCCGTCTCCAACTTCAGCGACTCCAGTAGCAGCAGCTGCACCAGCAGCACCAGTAATAAGCAGACCAAACGGAAGAGAAAGAGTAGTAGCTGCATTAGTCGCCGCCGCACGTCGAACAGTGATTCCGAGGATAGCGATTCGGAGCACGAGCCCGCGGCAACGAACAAAAATGATAGTGGGCAAAAGTTCATTGACCTGGGCGAAGAGGAGGTTGAGTCTGTATCAAGTGACAATGCCGATGAAGGTCGCTCGCCTACTAAAGCTGCGACAGAGAGTGACAGCAAAATAGCCTCTACGACATCAAATGATAAAATTGTCAGCATCTGGGATGTCGATGTCGATGATGTGCCGCGAAGACCGGTCAATAAGTCCCGGAAGCTCTGGACCGACCGAGATCATCATGAAACCATGCCCGGACAGCCCCGCGGACAGACTCCTCCGGGAAGGAACACACGATATCTCGGCGCTTCTCACGGATATCAGAGGGGCTATGGCCAGCAGGGCGCGCCCTTTGGACGGTCTGCCTACCCAAATAACTGTCCAAAGTTTCCATCTCATTTTGCCTCCGGACTGGGTAGGGGGATCACGAGGAATGACTCAAAGCGATTCGATGCCAATATGCGGCCACCAGGACCTCCGCAAAATACATCCTGGAATTACACGCAGAACCGCCGTCAGAATAACCCGTATTGCCACTATCAGCAGCACCAGCGGTATTTTGCGATGCCGCGAGGGTCTTATGCCAGTGTTGTTCAGCGTGCACCGCCCACAAGAAATGTACATCAGGATAACCCCACCTCATCTTCACAAAAGGTTCATAATGCGGCTCGAAATCCCAACTATAAAAATAATTCCAAGGAAAACCAGTCGGTACATCCCTACTCGCACACTCAGAGCTATAACCGCGGAAAGGCGACCGCCGCACAAATTCTCCAGCAGCAGCGTCATCAGCAGGCACAATGTCAGCAACAGAACGAAGCGGAAAAACAGAACCAGGATAAGCACACCTCTCAGAACATGAAATGTTGGCAGCCTCCGAGTGGACCGGGTGTCAAACCAATTACGATCGGCGAACAGAGATTGTACATCGTCGAGCCATCATCAGGTAGACCGCTCATTGCCGAAGAAGACCCGGCTATCATTCGAGCCATTCCTCCAACGCCTCGCCCCTTCGTCATGTTCCCTGGAGGAGCCCAATTACCTCTCACGCAGGGAGACGCGCAAGGGGATAATATGATCGTTGGGGGAATCCCCCAAGCAACGCCAGGCGGAACGTGTCGCAATGATAAGCACTGGTCGTCGCAGACAGTAAGCAATGTTGGCTCGCACCGCTTCGCTCAGAGGCCTGCTAGACAGAACTCGTCAATACACAACCGTCTCTCGGCATTCAGCGCACTGCCATACTTATTTTCTTAGTACTGCACCTTGACAGCTGACGCAACCTTGCATTACGAATTGTATACTTACATCATTCTAAAATTGCGAATTGAAGAACGAAATAAGACGTAATGAAATTAAAAGTCCACCTGACCTAATACAAACCCAATTAAGGAAAACAGAGCAATTCAACAGTGATTTTGGATATTGGATATTTAACTATTATGCATAACCACGTGTGAAAAGAGAGGAATTTTACCCGTTTGTTACTGGATAGGCTGTTCCGTCCGAATCGCTGACTCAACACCCTGACGTGGGTGTTCCATACACGCCTGTGATTGATTATTTTATACGAAACAATTCATGTCATATCATAATAATGCGTAATTCGTCCACATCGTCATAATAATTCTGTGTAGGTGATGGTCTCATTTTTCCATGCGCTTGTAGAGCGTTCTTCAGTACCCCATTAACATTCAAATGGAAACACAAAACAAATTAGACAGCACTCCTATTGCAACGTTTGCCCTACACGTTTCGATCGAGAAAGATATAAGCAAGAGACTTAGATACGTGATTGTAATGTTACTGAAAGACTCCTCTCTTAGTACACTATTCAGTCTGATATTAATGACATCCCATATGACAATCCCACAACACGTGGGTTGAGATTGATTGTGTCTACAATCCCGGTCTAAAATACGAAATGTGCAATCTCTATAACCTCAACTTGGAATTTCCCAAACTATACAAGACAATATAATAATAGAGTTGATAACGTTCCATTGACACGCTCTACACCAGTGATATTAACAATGTTTGTATTGTCGCAATGACAAGGCAAAGTATGGAATATGGAATGTCAGTGAGTAAGCATAGCAAGAGTACATTTCCACATAAGTGTATCTCTTCATAGGTATGAGACGTTAGCACATGCTACTCCACTATAGTATACACTCGTAGGACCTTTATACTTCGCTGTACAGTATCATGAAACCACGTGGTAAGTCGCCCGCACCATTATCATTGTATTCTGTGCAAGTCACACATTACGCTAATCGTGTGGGATTATTATCTAACTATATGTTGTCTATTATGCATTTACAGATGAAATAAACGATGAAATCATCTTTGTTTCTTCATTATTCGTATTTCATGTCTGCAGAACTTTTCGAATTATTGTTTGTGTCGTCTTTTATCTGTACCTATACGTATTTCATATATTTTACGAATATCTATATGTAATTAATGAAATAGGAATATCAAAACTTCTTCTCATGTTATGGGTACTTATGAATTCAGCATATACAGGGTGACTGATTAGACAAGAATGACAACATAATTTACTATACTTTGTAGTAATGCACAATTGCATTTATAGCGTTCTGTGACACGAACATTTCACAGACTTTGTCCTCCAAGAGGTACGGATTGCGCAAGGGGAAACGAAATATACAACGTAGAGGCGCAACTGCAACAGGATCCATTTTAATCCATCTTATCAAGTTTGTGGAGCCTTTGCTGGTTACTGTATTTCTAAATTGAACCGATTTTTATATTCTTTAAGCAGAATAAGCTCAAACAAAATGAAATGATTTAAGTTTTATTTCAATAGAATCGACGAATGTAGAAATTTAGAGAAAAGAATTGAATTTCGAAGTTCCATATGTCTTTAGCAACACAATAATACTGGACGTAATTACAATCATGTCTTTTATCATTTGGTGAGTTGATGACGTCATTGCCACACGAACATTATTCATTGGCCCGTACACAAACTTATATAGGTTTCCATTTGTTGAAATGAAATGAATAAGAATACATGTAGGACCTACTGTAGTTCCTTGGCATAATATTATACTCATTGCGATGTTGCAATAACTTGGCAATGATGATTCAGCTGATTTGAAGCATAATCAAAATTGATGTCAACATGACTGAGATAATATAACGCAAGCTTGATTCTGATGACTGACAATGTCGTTGCCTCTGACACAGCTTTAGAGGTAAGAATATTGGATGTAGTTCTATCATGATTTTATGTTCCTTCTCTTGTTGTGTTTTATTCATTTCCTTGTGGTCAGGTTTAAGACGTTTCTTCTTTGTTGGTAACAGAACTCATTACAAGAAAATTTGGCCCAAAAAAAGAAGAGTGAAATAGTTATACATTATTGCACCTAAGTAATATTCTTCATCATATGAACGGACATGCGAGAAAATCAATAATAAGATCATTATTAATCCATAGAGGGGCTCCACATAGAATGTCACAGCACCGCAGATGAAGTTAAGTCAGAGCACTATCTGTTTCCATTTCCACAGTTATTTCGTTATCATTTTTTTATACCCCTGCTGAGGTCGGGTGGCCGGTCGGGCGGCCGGTCGGGCGGTCGGTCTTTGGCAAAGTCTTGTGGAGCGAAATGCTCCTTCAGATTTTTTAATCAATTAACCCGAAATTTGGCACATGTGACCGCCATTATTAGCAGATATGTGAGACACCTTTTTCGTTAGTTACTAGTAATACGTTGCCATGGTAATGGCAAATTTGTCTTAAGAATCGGACGAAAATATATGGATCGAACTACATGCACGCAGTTTTAAGGCAATTCTGTTGAAATTTGACACGTGATTAATGTAATATGTACATGTAGTTGTGCACGACATCTTTCTTGTGAGTGTCAAGAAATGTGTTGCCATGGTAACAACATTCGTACAGAAATCATGCAAGCTATTTTTTTAAAAATCAAACTACTCTCTTTAGAGCATTCGAGTTGGAATTTGGGACATAACGATCGATCGCTGTAATATCATGCTATGTAGTGCAGTAACTATACACAGCCCAGTCGCTGTACATGGTACGTCGCGACAGCATAGCGTAACAGCGTCTGGCATACCTTTTGTGGATGTCAACAAACGTGTTGCCATGGCCACTATTTTATATCAATCATACAAAAATTCATTGGTCGAACTACTCTTAAACTACTCCAGTTCTTTAAAGCTTCAAACGAAATTTGGCACACTGTTTGTGTAGCTTAATGCTAAGTCGTGCAATACATTTATTTTCAACAGGAGCGGAAAGTGCGTTGTAATAGTAACTGCGCGTTGTGGCCCTGAGAATCCGGTAAAATCCTTGTGGATCGATCTCCAGTTTTTGACCAATCTAAACAGCATTTTGCACACATGTTGGGCTTACAGACTGCACTGTAAAGGTGTGCAAGACATATTTTCAACAGTATTGAAGAGTGCGTTGCCATAGTTATATTCACAGCGCATTGTGGCCCTATAATACGCATCATGTAAAAGGCTTTTGGATCTTCTGAAGTTTTAAAGCAATTACAACAAAACGGTACACATAATATTGACCTTAAAGTAAAAGTGCAAGAAACATTTCTCATCAAGAGCAGAAAGTGCGTTGCCATAACCACAGCACATTATGTCCTCCAAATCTGGTAAAAGGCTTGCACATCAAACCACCTCTCCAGATTTTAAGCAATTCAAGCCAAATTTGGCACTTGTTCAAAACACCTTTTTTCAACACTAGCGGAAAGTTTGTTGTCACTGAATAGTATATATAATATATAAGCCTACATAAATGGCCCTCAAAACCAGGTAGAAGGCTTGCGGATAGACGTACTCGTTCCGTTTTTGAGCAAGTCAAACAAAATTTTGCATAACCAGTGATAACGTCGAGCTCAACGTGAAAAATGTGCAAGACACATTAACAGAATAATGGAAAGTGCCTTGCTGTCTGAACAGTGCATTATGACCCTTAAAATCAAATGAAAAGCTTCCTGCTCGAACTACTTTTCCAGGTTTCAAGTGTTTTAAAAAAAATTGACACACGTGTTGACCTCGAATGAAATTTGTGCAAGACTCTTATCGCGGATATCTAGTATATTGCCTTGGTAACAGTGCATTATGGTCCTCAAAATCATGTTTCAAAGGGCTTGCCGATCGAACTTCTCCAGATTTTCCAGCGATTTACAAGGAAATTGGCACACGTTGAAAACTCGATGAAAAGTTGTGCTGGACAATTTTTCAGAAGTCCTGAAGAGTAGGATGTCATGGTAACAGCACACTGGCAAAAGATCGCGAAGTTTAAGATCGCGATCTTTAAGATCTCGAAGTTTTGCCAGTATGACCGCAAACATCCCGCGTAACTTTTCGAGGAACTTCTCGCGAAACTTCCCACTCAAACTAGGAATATTTCCCGGACCCTTGCCAGTCATGCCAATCATGAACACGATTAACTGAAACTTTGCAAAGTTTGTCACATGACAAGTACTCAGAGGTGCCTCCGAAGGGCGCGGCCTTTGTGATGGACAGGTGTTCATTGTTACGTCACAATCACTAGCCATCAGATGGCGTACTCTCTCGTCTTTCTTGCGCACGCGCACTAGACTGATCCAAGCTGTCGGTGTGGACGGACGACAAAAGATCGATAAGATTTCGCTGGACCGCGGCTATTGTGTGTAGGCCTACTCTGAGGTTGGGTGTCCGGTCGGTTGGTCGGTCCTTTGCGAAATCTTGTGGATCGAACTACTCCTTTATTTTTTAACCCTATTAAGCCCAAGCTATTCTGACCCCTCGCAGGCCCAAGGGGGGGGGGGGCACATTGGCCTCCTATATAACTTTTTTTATTATTTGATGTATCATCGTCATATTTGGCACATGGGTAGAGTAACTCATACTCTACATGACCGTACATTTGAATTTTCTCAAGGTCACCCACGGAGGGCGCTGTTTACCAAAATATAAAGAAATACATAAGAAATTTGCTAAAAACATGATTTTTCTGTCTAATTTCTTTATCCCCATTATACATGTCTTATTATAGACCAATCATCTTCATATTTGCCACAAATGATGAACAAGTGGAATCTTATTATTTGTTATAGTTGAAATTTCTCAAGGTCACCACAAGGGGGGGGGGCTATTCATATCAACATAAAGAAGTAGGCCTACATTATGAGACCCGAGATGAAATGTTTGGGATGGGTACATGCAGTTGTGACATTTCATATTTGCATAATAGTGGAATTTTGAGATTGCAAATTGATGATAACTAAACTAATGATATTAGAGGCATAACTTGGGTGAAGGAATAGATATAACACAAAATAGAAGGGCAACCTTTAGAATATATTATTGTTTCCAATTATCTCTATTATATCTATTGTTTTATACCTTTGTCACATAAAAACAAAGGAAATAATAAGAAAAACTTTCCACAACCATAATTACTTCAAGTTTTGCTCCTTCAACAAATTTCAGCCAAGAAACACCCATTTCATACACTGTAATGCTGTTAAATGAAATGGGAACAGAAAAAAATGCAAAATTTGACTGACATGGTTGTCAGTTTATGGTTGCCATGGCAATCAGCAACATCAAATATAGCTAACTTATACATCAAAATGTTCGCAATAAGATTTTAGGAAAAGTCACCAAATTTGGTTGAAATCGTATAAAGGGCTAAGGAGTGGCAAATGAAAATCTGGTAGGGGGCACAATGTGCCCCCTCCCCCCGGGCTTTATAGGGTGAAGCAATTAACCTGAAATTTGGCACGTATACCGGTATGTGACCGCTATTACAAGTGATGTGCCAGACACAACCCGTTAGTTTCGAGTAATGTTTTAGCATGGTAACGGCAAAATTTTCATAATAATCAGACCAAAATGTGGATCGAACTATGCACGCACACAGTTTTAAAGCAATTCAGTTGAAGTTCGGCACATGAGACCATCAAATCCATGTATATAGTATGTCGCTGTGCAAGACACATTTTTGGTGATTGGCAAGAAACGTGTTGCCATGGCAACATCGTTCTTATACAAATCATGCAAAATTTGGGGATCCTCTTTCTCTGTTTTGAGCATTTGAGTGGAAACTTGGGACATAATGATTGTGATTACAGTTGTGCAAGACCCCGGTGCAAGACAAAATTGTTCAAGTTTGACTGAAGTGCATTGCGATGGTTACAGTGCATGACTTGTATGGCTCCCAATTAGGGGGAAAAAAAAAACCCTTGTAGATGTAACTTCTCAAGTCTTTACGCAATTCACATGAACTTTGGTAAACTTTTTCAACTTGATGAAAAGTTGTGCAGGACAAATTTATAAGAGTAGCGGAACGTTTGATACCATGGTAACAGCGCATTATGACCCTCAAACCTGGAAAAATCCTTGCAAATTGAAATTCTTCTCCAGTTTGTACACGATTCAGAAAAAAAAAAGAATGATGCGCGCGGTGATTACACCGTCATGAAATGTTTCTAGTTTTCCTTCCAAAGAGTAATATATCAGCACTTTGATAACTGAATTCTTCGTCTACACAAAATAATGAATATGAATTATTTGTAGTTAGATATGAAGCCATATTTTACTGGTGTTGGTGCAGAGTTTAAAGAAGATTCTTGTCCTCTGAAATGGTGTAAAGAGGAGAAATTTTCACGATTACGATGAAACGGGGGCACGTTGTGACCATTATCCCCATGCATGGAGTTGAGTGACATCTACTATAGGCAACTTTCCAATAGCGAACTAGGAATGTTAGCTTCATTGGAACAATAGAAGTGTACGTGTGCGTTTGTATGACCGTGTATGTGTATGTGTGTGTATGTGTGTGTGTGTGTGTGTGTGTGTGTGTGTGTGTGTGTGTGATGTGAACGTGTTCTAATATTACAATAATTAATCACTATCCTTTCTGCAACCCCCTGGGATGGTCTGCCAGGGCAGGCAACTCTGTGACTGTGTATAACCCACATTAATAGGTCTCACCATCCGCATCACACGAAGATCCTTGCAGTGAATCTAAACCTCGGCCCTTGGACGTGTGTGAACGCTTATTCTCTCTCAAAATAAACAATACATATACAATATTCCAAAACATGCGTCTCTAATACATATCATATTGTTATGTATTGGTCATGAATGACAGAGGCACCCTAAGACCAGATACCTCAATGGAACATGGAACACTTGGAACATAATGAAACCCCTCTCCAATACAGGTTGTTGTGTGATCGAACAGTAGCTGCATCCCAACGTGGGCTTAGAGCATACTTAGAATATGGACCTACATGTGTAGGTCCATGCTTAGAATAAGCCCACGAATGTTGAAACCGAAAGTTCCATCCTCAGAAATTGCATGGGATGAGAATTGGTCGCCTCGTCATGCCCATGGCATCCATTCTCGGGTTTGCCAACATCGATCACGAGGGGAAATAATCAGACGTTGATGGACGTCGCATTCGTCCACCTGCCGCTGACATCACAGACGCGAAGCAGGTCACGTGCATTGGGCAACAGGGAGCTGTAGATTTTTGCGACGCGGACGTTCAGAGGGAGAAAAAAGAAAATAATGGTCTGCACATGCGCAACATTGCTTACCAAAATAGATCTCGCGTCGTCTGAGTTTTCACTGTCGGTTCTGGGCCATTGTAGCGTCTGCTCAAATTCACGACGCAGAGAGATGCACTGATCGTATGGGGCGCCATTTTACTTTGTCTAGGCTGCGTCTTCGCGTAATCTAAAGCTACTTTGCAACACGACGCAGGTAGAGCGGAGAACGGTCAATGCAGTCGTCGTCTGAACGTCCGCGTCGCGCTATCTAAAGCTCCCTGATTTGCAAAGATGAGAGCGTCAGCAGCTGTGCCTCATGACAGTTGTAACACTCACTTATGCTATCACGTTATGTTCAGTCAGGGAGGTGGAAGAAGTTTGTTCCACCTCCCTGGTTCAGTGTTATAAGTTTTGCTTACTTTCGTATACATGTATTGATTAAAGGGATGAGTATTGGTGGATATGAGAATTGGACTTTTAAGTTTTTGCAAGATACCAATAAAACACTTGTGAAATAGTGCAGAGCATACCATTTTAAGAGGACTAAAAGTTTATTTGAGGAAAATCGGGTTTGAATTGACTGAAACATCCAAAAACAAAGTAAAACAAAGCGATCGTAATAAAATGTGGGTCCCACACTTTATTAGAATAACTCTGTTTTGGATACATGTATCTCAGCCATTTCAAAAACAATTTTCATCAAATAAAGGTTGAATTCCTCATGAAATTACATGCTCTTTCATATTTCATAAGAGGTTTCTCATTATCTCACCGAAAAATGTTAGAAACCTGAAATTAGGTCTCAACCAAAACTATACGATCCCTAATAAGTTTTGGGTTACGTAACTAAACATTTCGTTTAAATGCTGTTAGTATGCATACAGGCCCGTAGCCAGGGGGGGTGCGTCGGGTGCGTACGCACCCCCCCAAATTCTGAAAGGTCCACTTTTTCATAATAACGGTTTTTAGCAATTCTCAAGATAACAATCCAAATAAATATAAAGACACATTATATGCTACGTAAATGTGGAAGAGTACGTTTAACAATGTTAAAAATAATTGTACGAAACCCTTTTGTTGTATGAACCATCGGATCGTCCCCATGCACACAAACACAAATGTTATGTATCAATTTGTGCGAGCTATTACATATTGAAAACTTTCGGTCATCTGCGAAGCCGCGCTTCCGCGCGAACGCTACAACACGTAAAACGGGTCAAAAATCGACGCATTTTTCCACAAAATCTGCCATAACTTTTAAACTGTTTAAGAAGCAAACTTGGGGCGCCCGGATTCTGAAAGTGGACACTTTAGGGATTATTTATGTGTATATATCTTTATTGTAACATTTGTAGCAGTGACGCAAATTAGATCAGAAAAGTACCTTCTGAGTAGAATTGTCTATGGCGAACAGTCCAAATTTGACGAATTTGAGCATATTTTGCCGTCTTGCAATTCTTCCAGACGGGATATCTCGAGAACGGAAGATCGCACAAACTTGGGGCGCACGGTTTCAGAAAGTAGAGGTTCTGCCCATTTTTGTGACATAAGAATCTTGTCCATTGGTTGAGCAGTCCTGACGCAAATTTGCAGTAAAGCTAGACTACCCATTCACAATTGCTGTCATAGGGAACGTGTACAATCCATACAGAACTATCACGTGACGAGACTACCAACGAAAATTTGAGCCGTTGTCCTTCACTGTCTGCCGTTGTCAGCAGTGTGAATTCCTGTGATTTCAAGCTTTTGTTTCTCGCCAAATATCATTTTCAACGCAATATCCAGATACAGTTGTATGTGAGACATTATCTAGATACGTAGCAGCCTTATTGACAACATAACTGTTAAGTTTGGGAGCAAAAACGACCAAATACATTCCACATTCCATCTCATTTTTCGATGATGGCTGTAGTCGGACTGGTGCATTTCCTTCGGAGGTGGTAATAATGTAAGTAGTTGCAACGGTCACCTTGCCACCTGCTGTCTGCAATCGGGCGCTTATATACACGTGTTGTACACAGGTAATCAACTGAAATAATGTTGTAAAGGAATGATATGCTACTATAATTTAACAAATAAGAAATAACCATTCCAGTATGTATCTTAGTGTGCACAGTAAGACAGATCAAATCAAATAGGAAAACATCTGAGCACTAAGCCTGAGGTCTGAATTTGCACTCAACTTCTTCCAATGGCTAACGGATGTTCAATTTTTGAATTTCACTGACCTCCAAATTTCACAAAGAAAACCTTCTTAGCATGATGGTTAATATGACATTTGACTGATATTGGAGATGTTTGCGAATCGGATCTACTACCTTTAATATTATTAAATTTAAAATGATTATTTGAAAGTTCGGAAATGCTGGAAATATCCTACCACAAGGAGGCAAAATATAAATGGTTCACATTTACAATTCATTTTGTTTTAAAAATTTTCTTATCTATTTTCGTTTTTGACAAACTCGCATACCAACGGCTGATATACTGTATAGTAAAGTGAATGTTTCATCTTCCAAACAGCATCCAATGGGATGGAAAACTCCAACTGAAAGGTGGACACCGTGACCATACTCGCTAAAGAAAACGCGTAATAGGGGTCGTTTTTTCTCACGGATTAGATGGAAAGTGTGATGTACGAGCGTATATACTCAAAGGGTATCAAAAAGGCCGAAATTTGGGAAAATGGTATATTGTTCAATCATGATGAAGTACTTCTTTAGGGTGCAGGAAACATTTAAGGAATACTTGTTTTTAAGGCCCGAAAAAATCATATGATCATTACTCGTTTAGGGGCCATTTTGAAAGTCCATGTATGAGCATGGTGTCCACCTTTTAATTGTCGCTACCCCTCCCGGGACAGTATCAAAGGACCGTTTTGTTAATTAACGCAATCCCCCCTTCCTTTAAAAATCCTGGCTTCAGGCCTGCTAACGCGGGTATACAATAGAAAAAATAACAGTTAAAACAACACCAGGAAAATCACTATTCTCAATTTTGCGGCGCGCTACGCGCGCAGAGTCTCGAACACAATTAAACTTTGCAACTTCCTGGCAAAATGAGTTTTTACTATTTCCTAGATGAAATACCGTAACGCGATTGCATGCAACAGACAAAAATACAAATTTCCTCGAGACTTTAAAACGTCATTAAAACAGTCAAAATTCACAATTTGCGGCGCGATTCGCGCGCAAATTCTTATACAACTTTTGTAGTTCGGTCGTCCAAAGAATATATATATATATATATATATAATTGTGTGTGTGTGTGTGTGTATGTGTCATCATTGGTATTGGTACCGAAGGTCCGTTTTTTTAGTGACCGCACCCCCCCTTGAAAAATCCTGGCTACGGGCCTGGCATGTCAGTACGAATAGAACCGGTAATGATGCTTCACATCAAAACAAAATTAATGCACAGGGTGATCATGGAGAAGGGACTATACTACACCTAATATACGATTTTTAAAGGCCCTGTCACACCTTTCCGGGTAGCGTATCCGGGTAAGCTACGCGGATTTGTTGCGAGTAGGGATTTTTCCAGCACGCAGGAGAATTTTCTGCGGGTGGACAAGGATGTTGGCGAGTTCCGTACTTGCGTCTTACTACTATACGCGTGCTATCTACCTGCTACTTGCGTGTATTCCGTGTGACCTGCCTGAGAGCTTTGAAACCGATCCATTTTCAGCTACGCGAAGTACCTTGGTGGGAGTTACCTGCGAGGTGCTGCCGCCAAGGGCCTCCTACTGGTGTTTTGCGTGCACCTCTGCAGGCAACCCCCCGCGACTCACCCGGAACGAGTTTTTGAGCATGCTCAAGGCCTTGTCACATCGTGTCTGGGAAAGCCTTGCAGGTTGACTTGCGGGGAAATTTTTTTTTGCTACCCGAACCTCCCAGCAGTTGGTCCGCACCTGACAGTACCTAGCGCGTATCTCGCCCATTGTTGCCCGGAGGTGCGCACGCAAGTCCGATTGATCCGCAGCCAAGTTTTGAGCATGACCAGTAAGAGGCCCTTAGCGGCAGCACCTTGCAGGCAACCCCCACGCAGGTACTTCGCAGCTGTAACGCGGGTACTTCGGAGTTCCCGTATGCGGCCAAGATAATGACATTCTGTGGGACTTCTGCCATTCCTTCAGAAGGATTCCTTCACCGAGTTGTCAGCCCTCACTCGCCTCCCATGCGCCTGACACGCAGGTCACACGGAAGTAGAACGTAAGTAGCATGGGTCCAGCAGGTAAGACGCATGCGAAACTTGCCCAAATCCTTGTCCGCCTGCAAAAATTGTCCTGCATGCTGGAAAATCCCCACATGGGCGCAACAAGCCCGCCTAGCTTGCCCGGAAAGGCGAGACAGGGCCTCTGAAAGTTACTTATTTAGTAACCTTGGGTGAATGGGACTTGCGTGAGCAACCCCTGGTAACTACGGGTGAGATACGTGCTAGGTAATGTCATCTGCGGGTCATCTGCGGGGACCTCCGGGTAGTAAAAATTGTTCTTCGCAAGTCGCACGCAAGACTTGCCCGGAAAGGTGCGACAGGGCTGTAAAACAAAACACAGAATGGATCAGCCAGCCCATGGCATGACGTTGAACAATAACAATTGATAGAAATAAGAAATAATGCAAAATAACTGATAATATTTGGGAAACGATAAAGATGGCAAAATTGATTTTCAAACAAGTAGGGCCTACATGAGATGGAAATCGATATTAAGAAATTAAATGATAGTAATCATAAAAGGCAAAAAGAATTACTAAAGTGTTACAAGGTTTCAAATCATACTGGGACGAATACTTATTCAAATTGTGGCAACTTTGTGCATGACGATGGTAGTACTGGTCTGGCTGTTGTTTATGCATCAGTGACGTGCTTCAAACAATAACATACATTTTGCATTTTCGAGTTGTGATTGGTCACGTATTTTTGCAAAGAAACAACAACAACAACAACAACAACAAAAACCCGAAGGTGTGGGCCCTATTGTACATTCTGCGATTGCGCGAGTGGGAATTCCCACAGAATGTAGGCCTACGTTACAAAATATTATATTGATTGCCTAACGGCGCCAACGACATTATTGCACTTTGAAGGCAGTGAAACGTAACCAGGTGGGCTCCATGATGGTGTGTACGTGAAAATTAGTAAAGAATAAATGAACGTTGTTTAGAACTGTTCACAGGATTGGCTTTGATAGCCAAGAAGACTTGTAACGTGTGTTACCACCGACCGAATCACCGAGGCCCTGAACTGGATGAACGCCATCCATACTATCAAGATGACAAACGAATTTGGAATCTAGCATAGTAAGTAGGACTTATGTATTGTCATTATGTCACTGTAGACATGCCCGCTACCGTTGTATCCCGATTAAGCACATTATGACCTCTACAAAACAACGCTATACAACCCATCCCCACTCCTCCCCCCTCCCCCCGAAAAAAGAAATAATGTGCTACGTAACGTGAATGCAAGACTGCTGCAAATTTAACAGCGAAACCTTGTTTAATGTGTAATCTGTTGCTGATGGTGAGAGTAAGGAGATGGGATCATGCCGCTGGACATAGTCAATGACCAATCAACTTTGCGCATTGAAGTTGCTATGCCGTCAATTGCCGTTGTGGTGCAGAAAACATACATTGTTTCTCTACAAAGGAGCTTCTATTTCAAAATGATTTGGCTGGATTCACCGATGTTTGTTCACCAACTAAGAAAATAGACTGAACGTCTCTCTGAATACAGTAATGACATAATACCAATAACGGTGAGACACAGGACGTGCATGAATGTTATTCTGACCATCAAATCGATCGGTGTTTCGAACTTATAGATATAAGTTTTCCGATATAGACCTACACATTGTACAATTTTCCTTTTTAGAGCAAACCTTGTATCCAAACAGATATCTCGAGTTCTACCTGACCAAACTGGGTCAAAATTGCACAAAATGTTTTCGAAGTGTACAAAATCACCTTGATAATTGAGTGTTTCAATGTCGTTGCTCAGGGCCGTGAGGTGGCTCAGTCAATATACGTAATATCTGCCTGTAATGGCTCAGATTTGGGCGAGGGATCAAATCCTATTAAGTGAGTCTTGCTGAGCAATGTTACTCTGTCCCCCGGATAGGAGTTAGGACATACAATGAAGGAGCTACAACGTTGTAGCTCAATGATACAACGGTGTGTGAGAGAGTCAAAATCCAGGCATGTAAAAGATCCCACTTCTGTCATTCATCGCAAAGAGCAGAGTGCAGAACCCAATGAAGTGGTCCGTCCCAAATACTCATACAATTGGATCCCATGGAAGACCAGCCTGTGCCGCTGAATATCGGCTATCTCGCCATCTTGTACAGATGAACGATGAAAACAAACAAACAAACACACTTACGATAACATACGACCGCGTTTGGTACGCTTGTGCATGTGTTAAGAAACTAAAGCCAAATATTGGCGATTATATGCTATTAAGTGAACGCAGCAATACTATTAGAACACATCAGTGATGAAAGTTTGGGGAAAATGGGGCAATCGACTCATAAGTTATGCATTTTTTTTACAGTTTCTATGCTGTTATCGCTGAATAAGTATACCACCTAACTTCATGACGCCATTTGGACCACGATGTAAAGACAATAAAAGGAAAAATCAACATAATCATTTTCACTTTCATTGCATAATGAAAGAATTCTTGACTTACCTCTTTCAGAAAGCGTGTGATGATATTACCCTTAGTGTCAGTAATAAGTTGATGGAATGTGTAATTCACGAAAATAAGATTTTTTGGAATTCTCGTCATATTTTCTTTATCGTTGTCCAAAACGACGTTCTAAACTGTAGTAGTCTTCTTATCCAGCAATGAAAGCACCGAAACTTTAAAACAATCATAACTTTTGAATCGATTGTCCGATTTTTCTCAAATTTTCACTGATATTATTGTGTTCTACTATAAATTCTGTGATACTGCTGTTTAGGTTTTCTATAAAAAGAAAAACAGAAAGCTTACTTTTAATGTTTCTCGATCAACCCAGAGCGACCGCAGTGTCAATTAGCGACAACGTCTAGTATCGTTGCGGAAACCGACTTCTTTCCAATACTAGTAGTCGATGTAATCTAAAAAGTTGACATGTTGGAAAATAAAATGCTTAAGAAATTCAAAGTAAATTACAAATTTGCACAAATATGCTGTTTTATGCTAGAATCTTGCAAATGACAAAAATGTAAAACTTTTTCTCATTCCACAATGGGGAATGCAACAAGAGCAAAGAGAAAATTCATACGATGTCTGCGGTAATGAAAGCACTTCGGATGAATTCGGGAAAATTCGGCGAAGTTTATGCTGACATTATTATAGAATGGACCAATCTAACAGTAGCAGACGGCTTGTCGTAGCAAAAAAAAAAAAAAAAAAAAAAAAAAAATATATATATATATATATATATATATATATATATATATATATATATAATATATATAAATCATAGGTGCATTCATCGCAACTGAAGAAGAGGTTAAATTATACTCCGAATTTAGGCTGATTGTGATATTCATCGCAACTGAAGAAGAGGTTAAATTATACTCCGAATTAGGCTGATTGTGATATTCATCGCAACTGAAGAAGAGGTTAAATTATACTCCGAATTAGGCTGATTGTGATATTCTTCGAAAGAAAAGGTTGCACAGAATGCTTCTATCCAGTGCCCAGCTTAGAAACTATCACTGGAAAGGCATGATAGACCTATTTAAGTTTTTAGAAGGCAAGGGTCATCGCATTTTCGAGCTTGAAAAGCCCGCCTAACAATGGTGAATGTCAATAAACAGCCAACCATCCGGCACGGCAGTGCGGCTGAATGCATGTCTCAAACAGTAGCAAGGCCAAGCGAATGCTGACAATGACTTTGACCAAAGTGTTCGGGGCGGACAAGTGCATGAAAGACATGGAATTTTACCTTTTTGTTTGATAGATTGTCGTTACTGTTGATGTTCTCAAAGCAAAATGATTATTCAAACGACATGGAAAAGCGTTAGATGCACTTTGCATTAAGGAATACACTATGGCATTTATCCCGGCTAAACGTCAACACAACGCTCACCCAGGAAAACATTTACACCTTTGAGTTTGTGCATTGTATATACAACTATAATGGTCTTTTTTGGCTTGCCGAGACCATTCAGTGACGTCAAATATCAGGCGTGTTTAGTGAGTTTCGGTATAGGTTTTCGAAATTATAGAACGGTGAATAGTATATTCTTCTCGCTTTATGACGTCTTACAAATCCTTTCCATGAGGTCGGGAATCGTAATAACTGATGGGGCTTGCATATAGCCAGTTTGCAATGTAATGTACAAATATTATTAATGTTTTGTAGGCTATCTTTGAATGTACACTTTGAGGTTGAGCACATGTTTGGTCTGGCGGAACTTAGGATGTTTGCCTGAAGACGAAACTGCACTAGCGCCCTCCTCGTCGAGACTTTTCATCAGTACAGTGTACCATCAAATCATTCTTCTGCTCATCTGACCTTTGATTTTGATGTTAGTGATGTGATTACCAAAGCACTATCCGCAACATCAGCTGTGGCCATGCTCGTCTATTTGTTTGTTTGTTTGTTTGTTTTTTCCACACTATCCGAGATTTCTAGTTTGTTGTCAATGCTTGTCGTGGGGCGTCGCTGTCATATCAGAAAACCCGTCAGAGATCCGACGAAGCCGGGCTAGTAATAACACACGCTCCCCCACCCCCCCCCCCCCCTCCAAAAAAAAAAAAAAAAACCCAACTACAACCGAAACAAAACAAAACATACAAAACAAAAACAACAACAACAACAACAAAGCGGTTAGTCATCAAACAAAATGCAAAAGTGAACAAGCAAAATAATCACAAGTTCTTGCCAGCATGAATCTTATGATTATTTTCGATAGAAATCCACTTGCTAGACGTCCCATAAAAAATCACATTGAGTTTGAGTTTATTTATAACAACAACATAATGTACAATAAAGTTTGAGTACATGACGGTGATTTAACACTACGCTTTTGTATTAACATCAACATTAAAACATATCACACATAACTGTCTACACAATCTAAAAAAAAAGCACACATATTGAATATAATAATAAATAAATGAGTTATCTAACACTATTTATTAAAAAAGAGCTTCATTGCACATAAAATAACTGATGGTAATAAAGTACACAATGAGGTTGCTAAGAACCAAGAGATAGCACAGGAGCTATATTAGGTGAAAAAAAGCTAACCAGAATACCAGCCCTCCCCCCCCCCCCCCCCATCCAAAAAAAAAAAAAAAAATCCTTCTCTTCTTCTCCTTGTCCATCTCCATTTCCTTCTTCTTTTTCAAACACTACGCAACTCCCTCATGGAGTGATAGGCCTACTTAGGTATCATGCCATGATATGAATATCTCAGAAAAAAACAACAACACTCTTTTATGATGTATTATAGACATTGTGCAGGATCACTGCAGTATTCCATGGCAAATGTGATAACGAGGTTTACTATCTTGTGTTTTTGTTTTAATGTGGAATTAATGTTTAATCAATATCATAACCTAATAGCGAAAACGCGTATAAAAACTGTACAATTCCTTTGCTTTCTTGTCTTTGCTGGGACTTTAAAGAAACGTTTGTGCGTGATCCGTTTGTAAAGCACAATCATAACGAGAGAAAGGAAATATATAATAAGAATTAATCTGCCTAGCGTCTATGTTGGAACATGGTAGGCACCTATGTTCCCCGTTCTCATTTTCATTTTTTTTTCTACGTGATGGAATCTGTATACATTACTGTAATAGCAAAACATATTAAGCAGAACAGTATCCAGTCATAAAGGTGAAGAGATCCCGGAACTACGTTCAACTGGATTACGTCATCCTGCAGGGGAACGGCAAAATGACCCCGTCACAGAAAATATGTCACGAATCAAGTTCCGTCTTTCCCAGAATACCTTTTCGATTTCAAACTTCCGCTCATTCGATCAAGACGTCGATTGTCATCTGTGGTCACCAATGATACCGTGAGGGAATACGAGATATCAGCGACCGTCATCGCGAGTGGAGTACCGGTACTTCGTCGAAGAGAATGCCCCAATTGATTTAAGTCACAGATCGCTTGGTGCCGCATCAACCAAAACAAGTCTCCAAAAATTAAGGGGTTGGAGATTGATCATGGATCAATATTTTGTGACAAGGTAATTATACAAATGCACGGAAAGAATCACTCAGGTGTTCGGAATATATAGCTTGCTGATTTAGACATACAGAGTGTATTTTCTGTTGAAACACTCTTCCACATGTCTTAAAGGTAAGTCAGTTTTGAACTGCATGGATACACCAGATCGATACGAAAGATTTTGTATCAGCGTAAGTAAAGAAATCCTCAGTCCATACTATATAAAACGTCAACGATAAGTCATTGGAAATCCCCGTTGCGCATCCCGTGTTTCTCCCTTCAACGCCCTTCGGATAAGGAAGCTATTTCTTGGCGTGGCGAAGTCCAGAAGCATGCTTTCTGAACATGCGAAACTGTCGTTATCAACTCAACTCACTTGCCCATTTGATCGCTCAGTATATTTCGTGCAAGTCTGTGCTACCATTTCATATCTATTAGCCTTAAATCTGTCCCTTTGAAACACGTTTGCAATAGGAGTGTCTTAAACACGCAAATGCGGAAGTTGTATAGGTGTTTGTTATTGTTGTTTGCGAGCATGCTGCCACAAAAACATCTAATCCTGGCAACTAGTTTTGAGCCATACTTATAGATGGAGCAGTTCCGAAGGAAAAACACAAAGGTGAGGTATAAACTTTTATATATTGATACAATGTATACTACCATGGTATATAAAAATTGCGTTGTATATAACACTATTTTAATAGCTCTATATCTTATGCTACTACCAATGGCAACGCGTTGTGTTCGGAGTTGATAACATCGTGAGGAAGCGATATCAGTGGGCTAACGGATAATAAGCATTGTATAATTTTTGTCATGAAGTCCACTTGAAACTTCTAACTGTTGTTTTACTGAGCATACCACCAGAATGAAGATTACATTCCATTCAGGACAGATTAGAAAGCTGCAGCGAGCGGTTATCCGGTTTCTTAAGAGCATGGTGCTATATGATTTACACGAAATGTCATTTCATTTCATTTATGGAATGTCTACGCAATTTATATACGGTAGAGTAACATACATCGACAGATCATGGCATATAGTACATATTTATATACCCCCTACACAAATATTCGAAATTCTGGGAATACAGACTGAACTTTAAGTAAATAGTATTTAATGATATAGCTTGGATTTAAATCAGTGTAGGGTATGTCATATGACATGGTGCAGTGTCATTTAAATAGATTTAGATTGCACAATGTGGACCGCCTAAATAATTTTTATTGATAGACGTATATTCACGAAAGACGTATTTTGCGTTTATTCAACACTTTAATCGATGATCTTGGTGTTTGTTTGGTTTTTTTTTTAGGCCTACTATTCAGTCTACAATAAAAAAGTCTAACACGGCATCGCATGCCATAATTATGTCTTTTCGAACTTTTAAAAGGAAACTAACAGAGTATTTATCATTATTATGAAAATGGCGTAAAATTACTCTGAAATACAATGAAGGACATGTTGATTGTGATTAAGAAACAAGTAATATGTTTTCGCGATAATCGTAACTGAAAGTGATTGAGATGACGATGATGCAATAGCCTATATTATAGAGTCGACAGTGGTTACATCTTTAATAGTTTACACTGATTATAGACTATAATACCAGAATACCGTTAAAAAAAAAGGGTGGGACGGTTACGTCCTGTTCGATATGGGTGCTGTGTTAATTATTATTGTCTCTTTTCACCATGCGATGACGGGGGGTTTCAGCACGCCTAACAATGTATTATATAGTTGATTCATGTTATACAGCTGACCTATCATTTCACGCGACTTGTTGTTGCATAACCCATTGTATCATCTTTTCGTCATATTCATTTTTGAAGCCCCCAGTCATGGTAAACATATATTATGAGTTACAATTTTAAACCAAAAATGTCTCCTGGGATATAGCTTTTCTACGTTTCACATAAATTATGTACACGCATGATTATAAATCCGGGTACATTACTTGGAAGGGCATTGATAATGCAAATCTTTTAATTCAAAATTTTTAGAATCAATCTCAACGTATGTGGTCATTATTTGGGTCATAATCATCTTAAAACCATCCCAGTAACAGGCTTACATCAAAGTTTTCCCCCCGACATATATGTAATAAAATGTATAACTCGGTGTCCCACGAACCCATTCTGATGTTGGTAATTCGTGCGAGTTTTCTTTTCTAATCCCATACTTTTCACAATCCCACAAATTAATATAACGGATTGCATCGGTAAAATCTATGTCGATTTTGTTTTCCTTTCCTTCTTCTCAACCGGAAATTTAGACAAGTTTGCAAAGTCACTGCATGCATATCAAGTGCTCATCATTTTAAGTCATTTCAAATATTTCATGTTCAATGATTTCGTAGAGGCTATTGCATCATTGCCACTGTTGTATCACATTACCTTATCAAAATTTAACAGACCGAGTACTAGAAAGTCCGGAATATGATCCAGTATGTCTTACCATTACTTCTCCGAAAAACGAAGACGAAACGGGGAAAAAAAAGAAAAAACTTACCTCCACTTTCCTTTGTACCGAATCACATTCCCGTGCCATATTTCTCTTACAGGGTGCCCCTAAATTGTTAAATTCCATACGTCATTAGTGGTAGGAGTTCGCCTTCCGAGGCAATCATTGTCTCGGAACATTAGTTTACGGATTGGTTACCCAAAATATTTAATTTCGCCGATAGGGAAGATGCTCGATAAGACCAGGCGTCCACTAGGGCGCGGACAAGACGCGGACAAGCCCCGGAATGCAAATTTGGTATTCCGCACTCCTTCGGGAACCTGTCCGCACGTTCCTGAACGTGTCCGCTCACTGTCCTAAACATGTCCGGGCGTTTCCGCACCTTCGGGAGAGAGAAAAATTTCCGCGTCCAAATTTTGATCGAGACCAAAATTTGGACGCGGAAATGAACTTCCTGACACCTTCGGCGACTTGTCCTTACGTTGTCCTGAGGATGTCCCGCTTGTCCGGAACCCTTCCGCTCCTTCCGCACACGCTCCGGAAAGAATTCCGCGGTGTGGGGAAGCTTCCCGAATGAAAGCGGAAGACACCAGGAATGTTTTAGGACAGCGCGGAGCCGATGCGGATCTATTAATGCAAGTGTCCGGAACCGATGCGGAAATTTTGTGATCCTGACACGAAAATGTCGACACTTTTCGCGAGCGTCATGCCAATGAAACGCAAAATAAGCAAGAAGGGAGGCGAAGCCCCCATGCAAATATCCCCATCACAGGCACACCTTTCGTCTAGTGATGAAGAACAGGTAAATCTAAGGAATTTCCGGTCCCAGAAGGCAAAGAAGAAGGTAGTAGAGACTGTGCCAAAAGCAACCAGAAAGAAGTGAAATCAGCCCCCTAACTTCCTAGTAAGTTTGTTTTGATTTGATCTTTTCAGAACTTATTTTTCATCTGAGTGACTTTCCTGGTTCCTATTACTTACTATAGTACATTTTTCCTTTATGTTGTTTTCGTATTTTATTTGCAAACAAACTAGGTTGTCCCATGTGACAGCCCAGCTGAAAAATCACAAAAGTAGGTGGAAGTACACTCAGAAAAAAAAACATAAAATTTTGGCTAAATGTTAATGTATTATATAAACATGAACAAGTTGTTATTCATACGTAAATGCTTTCTACTGATACAACATATTAGAACAAAAGACAAATTCATCACACTACAAAGCATGAATTCAATTGCAAAGATATACCTGTGGTCTCATTACAATGTAATATCTTTGAAGCCCAAAATAACAATGAAAGGTAAAGATGATGGAGGAAAATGAAGAATTTTCAGTCACTTCAAAACTCAAGTGAAATGAGAGAAAAAGCAATAAATCATGAACTCGAAAAAGTGTTAAATTTTTGTCTTTCTTTTGCTTTGTTTTTTTTTTTTGCTGAGTGTATAAATTTAAGTACACATTAAGCATCACAAATCATTTCAGAAATATTCTTTACCTGAATGATTTTCGTAGTTGTTATTACCTAATATTTTTTC
This sequence comes from Diadema antillarum, assembly GCF_040938485.1. Classification (NCBI taxonomy): domain Eukaryota; kingdom Metazoa; phylum Echinodermata; class Echinoidea; order Diadematoida; family Diadematidae; genus Diadema; species Diadema antillarum. The sequence continues at coordinate 2,703,668 of NW_027271369.1, read as the reverse complement.
TTCTTTTTGTTTTAGTTGCAAACAAACCCGATGGTCCAATTTGACAGCCCAGCTGAACCCCCCCCCCAAAAAAAAGTAAAATAAAGTAGGTTACAAATATTTCCCCATTTTTACACTTCATTGGCAATATGCTAGTAAGCTCTAAGCATGAAAAAAAAAATTCTCGGACTTGAAAATGTTCAAAAGTGATGAAAATAAGAGAGGGTTAGAGATGCACAAGGGTAAAAATCAGAGAAAGAAAAACAAATTTAATGATTAGGATCATCTTGGCATGCTCTACAGAAGCATCAGACAAAACATGTATATACTTCACGATGGATAAAGCACATGTCTAAAAAAAGGGAATAAAGAATATATATATATATATATATATATATGTGTGTGTGTGTGTATATAGTAACATAAGTAACAGTTAGTAATATAAGTAACAAAACTGCAACAAAGTTTATGCTGTATTCACCAACGGTTTATTTCTTGTGAAGAAATAAATCGTTGGTGAATACAGCATGAACTTTGTTGCAGTTTTGTTACTTATCTTTTTATCTTGCCCACACGTGGACTACCTTATCAACATGATTATATATACATATATATATATATATGTATATACATTTACATTTTTATGCATGTTATATATATATATATATATATATATATATATATATGTGTGTGTGTGTGTGTGTGTGTGTGTGTGTGTGTGGTTCAAAAAGTTTGCGAATATCATCCATGTGACTGTAGGCAGAGAAAAAATTGTTCTCCCAGATGAGACAAATCAGAAATATAAAAAAAAAAAATGAGTCGTCAGCCGACATGCAGACAATCCTATTCTTCGACTTTTGGTGGTCACATTTATCAAATGATATTGACCAATCATATTAATATAATATCAGCCGCTACTGCGGAAGCAAAACAAGGAGCATCAATGACGGCTAGCAGTCAAATGATGAAAAGTTAAAGTCAGCGCCAAATTTATACCTTTCCATTTTCCTGGTATTGTCCGCAGTTTGTCCGCATGCCTAACTTTTGTTGTCCGGAAGGCATCCTGATTGTCCGCGTTCATTCCTGGTGTAATCCTAGATGTTTCCGCGCTGCCCGGCTACGATTAGCATATTCCGAGGTATTTCGCGCTCTTCCGGAGTGATTCCTAGGAATGTCCGCAGTCAGTCCGCGGACAGTCCACGGACAGTCCGCGGACAGTCCTAGGAATGTCCTAGGACAAGCCGATTCACAAAGTTATTCCGCGTTTGTCGCGGACAGGATGCCGAAATAACAAATTTTGCTTCCGCAACCCTTCCGGGGCTTGTCCGCGCCCAAGTGGACGTCCGCCCTTAGATAGCGAGCTTGATGAAAATGATTCCAAGTCGTTATGTTGAAGAGAGAGATGGAATCTCTTTCTACCTCCCTTGTTAGATCATGCACAGCCATGTCGGAGAACAAGGTTACCATTCATTGCGTGCTGGCTGGCGCTCGCGATGATCGCATCGGGAATCCCCCGATAAGTTGCAACGTACAAGCAGAAGAAACAACACAGAGACGCGAACATATGCTGTACAGCAAAACGGGATCTTCCCCCTAACGCCATGCTAGAATTGAACTGTGGATTTTTTACGCCTTGAAGTTGAAACATCCGTCATTATGGGTAAGGAATCATTCATCACTTGATTATATATGGAAATGCTGAGTCATGATTCAGCAATATCACAGAGATTTTTCATGCACGAGATTACCACCGTTATTTACTTGAGTATGGATCGTCACTGCACACCATGGCGCAAGTAACAAAGCTACTGAACAGTGCAATGTAGACCTTCAAATTACCAAAAGATTGATTGGTTGATACGTCTGAGTACAAAGCAACCAAACACTATAAAAAGGGCGGATATGCATAACGCTGTACGCAGAAGTCGGTTAGATTTCGTATTCCGTGATGTACGTTGACGTGGCCATTGGCTTGCGATGTGCTGGGTTCTTTGCCAACACTCTAACATTTATACAGTGGACATGTGCTCTCATTTAATATGGTACTCATATCAACAGATCAAGACAATGCTAAGAGTATGAAAATTTGTGTGAGTGTCTCTGAATCTCTGAAAGCAAAAAGAAAGTAGCTTACTCACTAAATCACATTTTGACATTAACAGTACAGACAAGTAGTTTTTGGATGACTACAGAATTGCACCACCAGTTGACACTGTAGCACCATAAGGATTGGCAGGCAGCACATATGTGGCACAATAATTTGTGATAACAAAAGAACAGATCTAGACTAGCTAGAGAACTAAAGTAAATTTATGGGCATAATCGTGATATAGTTGATTCCCACCGCTGCGTGTCCTTACTAAATACAACCCTACCTAACCCTATACCCTAACCCTAAACGCAGGGGTGCAAGCGCACTGCGGTGGGGAGCGGTGGGGACTATTTATTTATTATTTATTTATTCATATTTTCTTTAAAAGCAGGGTTGTCCCATTCAGAGCCCCATTGGCCTGCTTTGCAAGGGAGCCCTGCGTCAAATACAAAGGTTACAAAATCAAATACCGGTACGGATTACAAATAATATCGAGTAACATATATACAAATAGAAAACACAACGAAAACATGGATCAGAAACATAATACGACATAATATATCACGATTATACCGAATTTATGAAGACACTGGCCAACAAACAATAGCAATTGCAATATTTTCTACCGTGAGATGACAAAACTTATAATATGCCTGAATAAGGCACACCGCACAGGAGTGAACAGCGTACACAACAAAAATTGACTTTTGAACCCATTGGCATTGTGACAAATTTCACCCCTATTCTAGCTAGCTAAACATGCATTGGCTTGCTTTTGACATCTTGTGTACGTGGGGTGGTGTGTGGGTGTCATACAACAATACTCGTCTCTTTGGCTTCAATAACGATGTGAGATGTTTTTTTTTTTATTGCTCATACAAAGAACACATTTTCCAAAGGTGCATGGTTATTATATTTTTTTTCCTTTGGTACTGAGTGGTTATTGCACCAGAATTATGTCATCATTATTCATTTTTTCCACACCACCTGTAATTTCATTCTGCTTCATGCAGTACAGTGTATGACTAAGCTCTAAGTGTACATATATAAGCAGAAGCTCAGACTTAACTGCTATCAAACATTTGCAGAGTTTGTGATAATGCATTTGGATTTGAATTACCACAAACTTTCAATCCTGGCCCATTTGCAAGCAAACATGTACGATACTAAGATGACAACCTCATGTAAGTACACTTTTGAACTTTTGAACTTGGTATAAGTGTGGTGCAGATGCAACTGCAAATTAGCAATAAAAGATTATTTTGCAACCACTGATCTGTGAGTGCCCCTAATGCCATCACTGCCATCAAAAGTCATCCCAAGCTCAAGTTTGTATCATGGTGATAGATAGCATTTAATGAATCAAGCAGAATGGTTGAAGTTCCAGTAAAATCATCCATCTATAGAGTAATAGGATAACATGTGGGGTTTTTTTTTCGCAAAATACAAAGATTGTTCACAGTTACTTGTGCATATTATTGAGTATGAACTGGTACCTTACAGGAATTAAAATCACTTTGTACATGAAAAACAGTACTGTAGTCAATAATTTTATCAACTATATTTGGGTGATTTCAAGTTAGGTGCTAGAGCAAGTGCTAGCTCCCAAATAACTACCTTAAATTGAGCTCCAACACCGATGGTCAGATTAATGAGACAATACCGATCAAAATTATTGATCCCAACACTTAGTGCTACATATGCATGGTGCTAGCATCGCACCACTGCGAAGTCCGTGGGAATTGGGTGATGACGCATAGTTATGGCGCATAGTTAAAGTCAAATATAAAAAGATGTAGCCATGACTGCCTAGTTTTATACACGTAATGAGGCCACAAATTTCATCCCTTTTTTAAAGCTCAATTATTTTAATTTTACACCCAGGCTCAGATTCATATAGCCATGTGTAGAGTGTTAATGTACGTAAAACGTGCATGTATTATGGACGTGAATGTGGGTCTCACATGTCAACGCTAACACCAGCACCAAATTTGAAATGACAAAGATGATAATCCCTAGCCTGTGCTAGTGTTAGTCAATGGGGAAAATTTAAGGCATGTAAATAGCTGCCATACAAACGGCGGAGCTCGGTTCAGACAGTTCTTTAACACTTTATGTGCCATGGTGGAAACCCCCTGTGTGCCACGTTGAGACACGAAGATAGTCATGCATAGAGAAAGAATTCTGTTCTTCCAATCTGTATAACTTCTACAAATTTCTGTTAAGCTGGACATAATAGTGAGCAAAGTTAAAGAGGAATGCCAAACTTTGCTTCCATATACAATGTATAATAATTCTATGTTCAATTTTTCTTTTGAATTACCAGTTGCTACATTACTGTAAAGGAATGACTTTTGTACGTAAAATAGTGACAGAAACTTAAAGTGTACTTGCAAAATCTATTTGGGAACACCGCTAAATAGTCATTCACCACATAAAATGCAAGCCATATGTGAGAGGAACAAAAGCGCGAGAAACCCTTTGATTGTACCGCGGGATTAGCGATTTATCGATTGGTTTTGGCGGCTTTGTTTGTTGAGCAGAATATGCGAAGTTGGCACGCCGTCGACTGAGTCGGACGTGCGAACGTGGCACATAAAGAGTTAACTCAAACTGTGACATAAAGTCATGAAGTTTGAATGTTTTATGCAAGTCTTGCATGCATATGTATATCTTGAATTGAATTGACATGCTGCTTTTCATAATTCTTTGAAAAGAGTGCCATTTTAGAAAGTAACAAATTCTACTTTTTGCAAATCATGTATGACAAATATGTTTTTACTCTTGGTAAACACTCCCATACAATATTACAAATGGCATATAAAGCCCTCATACCAGTGCAAGATATGATAACATTATATTTATGCAGTCTATTTTTTTTTCTTCAGGCACACGAACCAAGAATCAACAGCCTGAATAAGAAGATAAGCGGCTGCAAGTACACAAGATGTCGATGTCAATGGATTCCACACAAGAAAAGAATGACAGCAAGATGGAGGGGAAGGATGAACCATCTATAGATGGTAGGTCTCTGTCTCATTTGCTGCATTTGAACGCTCAAAAGCGAATGAAATCGTACTGTACTGTGCTAGATTGGAAGATTCAAGTGCTATATTTTTGGACTTTTCATTCATTCATTCATTCATTTTATTTTCATACTTCTCATTTATGAACATTACAACAGAAACCAGACAAGTTCTTTTAGCTTGTGAACAATGTGCAGAAAACAAACAATATACATGGTGATAACACAGTAATTACATGTAATGATAACTGGTCAAAATCGAAATCGAAATGGGGTTGATCAAAGAGAAGTATGACGGGACCTACATGAAAGCTAGCTTGTTTGGCTGTAAGCCCCGAGTAATCAGTGTTTGTGAAAAAGAAACAGAGAACGGATAGAAGATAAGACCAGAATGATGATGTAGGGTTGCCAAATTTTATGTAATAAAAAAGAAGAAGAAAAAGAAGAAGAAGAAAAACAAACAAACTATACATTAATATGAACTTACTGTGACCGAGCCATCATTATTATTATTATTACTTGAGTGAGAGGGGTCACACATTTTGTATCAATGGAGTCATTTATCTTACGCACATATGCTACATACAGTGTGTCCCTAGTGAAGAGAATCTACCCTTATATTATGACATAGTGTGTACTGTGCACCTTCTTCTCATGTCAACTTCTAGGGCTCATTGCATAAAAGTTACAATTATGGTAACTTTGCCATCCAATGGTAACTACCATGGCAACAATACTCAACAGCCAATCAAAATCAAGAATTCCATGGAAGTGGCCATTGATGGCAAAGTTACCATAATTGTAACTTTTATGCAATGGGCCCCTGGTATGGTACGCTTTTGGACCATTTTGCCTTCACGCTCACTGGCACAATATTTTTTGCATGGTATGGTACGATACACTTTAGGAGCACACGTGGGCACAGTATAGTATACCAGTGTGCTTCAGGAGAGTGCTCAAATGCACCCTTTGTCTCTGTTAGAATTGTCATTCCCTGCTGGTTGCTATATTTTGTAGCAGGGCGCTCATCGAAAACTTCTTTGATGTTCCTATCTTCGTTGAAAGTGTATCTCAATTCCTTAAATTCTAAATTTTCCTCTTTTTTTCTTACACAGGTTTTCTTCATAGTGTGGTTTTATTTTACCAACGTCGGGCCAAAAAACCAAAAAAGGAAGCGATTTTCAACGATCATATTTTTCTCGATTCACAAGTAGTACAACAAAATCAAGTTGTATTCAGATGCTCTAGGTGTTAAAAGAAATGAGTTGTAAGTGACAATTGAATGGCAACCATGTCCCGAATGGGGACCGTACGGACCTAACAGGTGCGGGTGGGGCCCAAGGATTGAAATTGACATTCTTAATTTCTTTTAAATACAAACTTCATTTATCACCAAACTGGGCAGGAATGTCTCTTAAGAATAGGTTCACCTGTTTCAAGTAGCTCTGTTGAAGGCGAGGCCCTAGTATACTTCGGTCTCTTGTCTGTAGGAAATGCGTATTGTAGCCCGTCCTCAACAAGTTAAAAGGGGGAGGGGGGCCGCACAGGTCCAAAAACTTTTTGAATTCCAGTCATGACTATGTCATCAAGTTGCAGGACAGGAAGTTGCATTAAAGTTCTCATTTCTCATTTTCTCATTTTCATTTTATTTTCAATATCAGGGAGGACAAATTCCGAGCGGGGACAGGAACTGCTGTTGCTAGCCTCGATCCTAACCAGCATGGTGGCTCCCACGGACCTGGGGCTGGCCCTGGACTTTTCTGAAGCCCAGGTGGCTGAGATTGATGAGGGGCTGGTTGAGGATAAGAACAAGATCCTACGTCTCTTGGAGAGGTTCTCAGACAGGAATCCCAATTGGCACGAAAACTTAATGGAAGCTGTACAGGCCAAGCTAGACAACACCGATCTAGCTAGTCACTTGCGGAATGGTGAGTCTTCTTACCTCTTTGTAGTTTTTTTTTTGTGTGTGTGGATTTTTTTTTCAGCACACAGTTGCTATATGGAATGGTCTAACTCAAACAACATAAAACTAATGAAGAAATGAAAGGACTGATTCAGTGAGTACAATACTTCCTACTTTATTTCTCATACAAATGCCAAAATTTTCTTGAGGACTTTTATTTTCGCAAATTTTGCAATTTGACCATCGCGTGTATGCTTAACAGCTCATGATTATTGCCTCCCATAACATAGAATAATGTGCTGGATATCATATCCAAGGTTCTAAAATCACTAACTTTTCATCTGAATTGAGATGATACTTTTATTCTGATGCTTTTTATTCTTTATTTCAAATCTAAAGAAGTTCATTTGTAAGAGGTATTATGAGGATGTACATTGTAAAGCTGTCCAGGAATAATTTATGTACAATTTCAGCAAGGTTGCACATGGACTGATAGTAAACATCTTGCAAAAAAAAACAGAAAAAGAAAGAATTGTAAATGATGCCATACAGAAAATAAATCAAATCAAATCAAATCTTGACACGATTCCTGTGTCAACACAATCCCAACTGACGACAGCTTTGCAAGCCAAAAGAAGTGAACCAACATCCAAAGAGGATGCAACCAAGGAAGAGAGTCGGAAAGGTCACAGTGGCATGTCATCCTGGGATATGACCTCAGGAGGTCATAGTAGTCATGGTAGCCGTGGTAGCCATGGTAGCCATAGTAGCGGAGAGCCCCCTTCGTCGGACAGCTTTGAGAGGGTGTCGGAAGAAAATGTTTTCTTGCTGCGAGATGGGGAGCAACCATCGAGGGAGGACGTGAGTACCTCGGTACCGGTAGTTGCCTTCATCACTTGTGGTGCATGGTAGCTGGGAGGCATAGTGAATGTATTTCTAGAAACGATTCTGAGCATGTTTGTAACCGTCTTACCAATCCGTGTCAAGTGATGATGTCTTTTTATTCAATGTGCATGGGTTTGTGTGTGTATGTGTGTGTGTGTGTGTGTGTGTATGTGTGTATGTGTGTATTTGTGTTAATAATTATAATGTAGAATACAATACAGATAAAGATTTCATGTATTATTGGATACTTGATGTAGTAATCTCGTATGGAACCTCATGGACAAAGACATATCAAGAGGTAGGGTTTGTGGGGATGGCAAAAGGTCCAGTGTCATTGGAATGGTGCCATGAAGTCTAGAAACTGTGTAATTCATAGATCTCAGATTGAGGGGTATTTGATAGTAATAGTTGGATTACACTGTACATTGTCACCTCTACAAATGTGAAGACAGAACCTCAAAAACTACTGTTACCAATTCACATAAAAATGTTACAAAATTAAGCATTTCATAAATTTCTTTGCTAGGTATAGTTTTGATGGAACTTGTACCTTTATGTTGATGTGGCTTTACTCTTTTTGACTTACACTGTGGATACGAAAGTAGTCTTCCATTGTACTATAGGTGGGGCTCAGTAGCTAGTAACGGTTCATGATGTTATACAACAATTACCTTCACCAAGCATGCTTGTTGATTTGTGTGCTGATGAGATGAAAGCCTTTAGGTATGTTTGTGTTTGAAAGGATGAAATATTGTTTGCTACCACTAGTCTGTTTCCTTGTTGGTTATGCCAATCATAGCTCTCTGAGGGAGTACATGCATCAGTGGATCCACCTGAGACATCGCTCCAGATTGAAGAAGTGGGCAGAGCTCTGCAGGTGGTATCCAATCTCCTTGGCGACATGGAGGGCATCAAGCAGCTACCGGAAGTGATTCCCAGAATTCTCACAGTGGCCCGGCAGATGAAGACCCAAAAGGTGAGCGGATAGGAACATTTTGCTCATCAGTCACCTCTGTACCAACTTATCGAAGCAGCTCTTTTGATACTTACCTTGGGGCGTGGTGGTTAGCTGTAACTTTACTGTTAGACATTTTGACAACAACCATCTACAAGTAAGATGCAGTATTAGATCCTTTAAGTTCATCACTTGGTGTACAGTCACAGTTAAAAACAAAAACTTCATGGTGACCTATAAAGTGACCATTTAGTTTTGAGTCTGTAAAATGTGCAATTGTAAATAGTGAGTTTAACCACAGCTGCTGTAGTGAATGCTGGTACATCATTCGAAACCTGTGGTTTGTGTAAGTCAATCAACTACTGATTGATAGTGGTTGTGTTTTAACAGTTACCACTAAAAAAGGAAGTTGAGGCATGAAAAATTAAAGTGAAGGCTGTTTACATGATTCAGATTATGAAGTATGCAAAAATAAACCTTACTGAAGGCACAATACACTTGTGGCAAGAGCAAAACATTGCAATATGCATGGATGAAACCAGAAATGGGGGTGTATGTTTGCTTCATGTTTCAAAGAGTCAGTGCACTTGGCATAGTGGTATCTTAATTGTTGACAGGATACTGTTGTTGTCAGGTACGTTATGATGCGAGGATGTGTTGTGTTATGATTGTCTTGCCATGTTTCAGGTCCAAATACTGTTTTGCAATGATTGTTGACAGTTTAAAGGTCAAATATGACACATCAAATGTGATATATGACACATCAAATGTGATTAAATGCACTAGTTTATGGTTATGAAAAGCGATATCTTGAAAGTTTTGCACAGAATGCAAATTCACCTTGAACTATGGGTTATGATGGCATTCACACGATATCAATATCTTTTGCACCTTTTTCTCCTGTGTTTTGATAAGGTTTTTATTTTATTCTAGTATCAGTAGTAACAAATCATATAGAACTTATTAGGCCTATTCAAACTCAGAGATATGGCAGTGTAGAGCAGAAATGTGCATTGTATGTCATCGTGTGTTATGTAACTTCCTGTCTAATTGTGTTAGTCTCTTATTCTCTCTCCTTTTCTATGTCTGTCTTTCTGTTTGTCTGTTCCTGATGTCCAGGTATTGAGACATGTGTTTGAAGAGGAAAACATCAATCTGAAACAAGATCTCCAGAATGCTAATGAAAGTTTACGTAAGGAACGGTGAGTTGCTATTGGTTTGGAAACTTCTGTGGTGATGGTATTAAACTCCTTCAAGTTAGATCTTAAATGCAGTACAGACAACTATTCACATTGCACTGTGTGTGCTGAATATTTTGTGAGCATAAAATGTGGTGTATCGAGACTTGTTAAATAATTTCACAGGTGGTCGAATTCATGGCAACGGAATCAGAAATAAGAACCAATTTTTCCCCTCTTCGAGAAAAAAAAATTAGTGATATCCCACATTAGAGTGGATATACAATGCATTGTGCAATTCCAACTTGTGACACACTGATGGTTTGTTATTGTTTTGTCATTCCTTGACAGGGAGAAGATTGAGAAACTTGAGGCTGAGTTGGCGGAGTTGAAGAAGGCTGCTGAAGATAAAACCCTGGCTGACTTTGATTACGTCACACGGAAAGAAGCAGAGGCAATGAAAGATGAGGAAATGAAGGTACATGTCTGATTCAGTGTGTGTCATTGGAGAGGAAGTTTACGTATGTGTTGATGATAATCACAACAGGAATACTGATGAGGGTGATGATATTAAAGGTAATCATCTAAGAAATGAAAGAAATCACATAATTTCAATTTCAATTTTATGTGCAATTTGTGTTTGTATTGCTCAATTAAGAATAGATTAGAGATAATAAAAATAAGATGATGTATGATATCCAGCATTGGATATACAATAAAATATTGGCAACATAGGGCTTGGCGGTCAATTCTTCTCGAAGTTTACAGCTAAGTTAAATGATGATGATAGTGATTATAGTTATGATAATGTTATTGTTATTAGCATTAAAATTATTATTATCGTTATCTGTGTTTACATCATCATCATCATTGTTTATTATTGTTGTTATTATCATTATTATTATTATCATTATCATTATTATTATTATTATTATTATTATTATTACTATTGTCATCATCATCATCATTGTCATTACCTTTATCATAAGTAGTATTATAATATGATCATTGCATCATGTGATTGTCACAAATTTTTAAGGATTGATAATGTTCATAACTCTACATTATGAATACCCTAGTAGACTCTCTTTGTATATATATTTGGCCTCAATGCTTTGCTTTCAGGAGCAGGCCAAACAACAGCAAGCGTCAAGCTCTCAGACAAGCCCTTCCACAGACTCGGCGTCAAGCGAGGGCGTCTCTCTTCAGGCTTATGAAACCCTCCAAAAGAAGATCATTTGTCTGAAGCAAAAGCTCTCGGAGGTATTTTCATTTTGTCATCTGTTTCACACTATTTGAAAATAATCCCTACGGAAAGAGGGCTTCGGCCCTTTCACATGGCAAAAAACAACTTCTTGTGTAATGTGTGTGTAGAAACACATAAGATACCAGGCAGGTTTTTTTGTGCATTAGAATTCATAATAGAATTAGGAGTTTATCATTGCATCATTAAAGTCACATTTGATATGCCGTATGAAACTTTCCAATTCCAACAATCCTTTTCTGGGCTAATGCTACATGATGTTATCATAAAACTCTCCATCTAATGCTCAGTAGACAAATTATAGTTCTGAGGTTGAGTTTAACTTCAATTTGGGTACACTTTGTCTGAAATGCTTTACCTCTAGAATGTGTTTGAGGAGGTGGAATATAACTTATTTTTTATTCACGACTGGTGCTCCTCAAATCTATATCTGTGGTCTATGCATGTACCTAGGAATCTAACACATCAAGTGTACTTGCATTTATCCTTTTGAGCATAATCATAGACATTAATTCAGTCAAAGAAATAGTGAATTGTACGATGAATTGCTGGTCAGATTCATTGGTATACAAGGCAGCTGTTTTTGTTTTTACAAATTCGTAGCTACCATAAGTCCTCCAAAGGAATATTACCTAGATGTAATTTTTGAAGCTCTGAAGTTTTTAAAGCAACCTCCTGGTGCATGGCTCGTAGGTTGTGAAGCTGAATCACATGTGGGATGAGCAGTATCATCGCATGGAGACTGCCCTCAGGCAGGAGTTAGAGAATGCCAAGAAGTTGTTGACGGAGAGGAGCGCCGAGTCCGAGAGACGGGAGAAGGAAAACAGCGAAATCCTGAAGGCAATGAAGAGCGAACTAGAAAAGTCCAAGGTAACTCATAGCATTTGCATAATGTATGTAATTTTGAATGTTTCATGAACAAACATAACACTTCTTATATCTTATCCGATGCTGATGAAAATATCTTTGTTCTGTCTGTTTGATTTTGATTGATCAAAGTCAGCTATCAAAAAATTGGGTGATTGTAAGGCATCAGTATCAACCCTTTGTGGATCCTAAGGGCCATGAAGAGTGAACTAGACAAAACCAAGGTAACTCAAATCACTTGCATATATGTAATTTTGACTGTTTCATGAGCATGACATAACACTTCTTCTATCTTTTTCGATTCTGATGAAAATATCTTTGTTCTGGCTGTTTGATTTTGATTGATCAAAGTCAACTATCAAAAACATTGGGTGATTGTAAGGCATCAGTGTCAACCCTTTGTGGATGGTGTTGTAAAAGTTGTGTCTGTCACCTCCTTGGCTGATTGGGTTGCAGACGGAGAAGGCAGAACTTCAGAAGACAAGTGATCAGGTAAAGCAGCAGCTAAGCAAAGCCAACCGGTATGCCGTGTCCCTGCAGAAGCACAAAGTCGACTTGGAAGCAGAAGTGGGGAGATTGAATGAGGTGAGACACCATCTTTGTTGTTTAAAATAAACACCAAAGACACACTTATGAACGAAGGGGAGGGGGAGGGGAGGGGTGGGGGAGAGAGGAACTACTATGTAGCCAGACTTTGCTCAATGCCATGTTTCATGCATGATCTCAGTTTAATTCATGAAACCTTATTTTGTTTTGTTTTGTTTTTGTCCCCGCCGAACGAGTTCGAGCAGGGGACTATGAAACGGGCTCCGTACGTGTGTGTGTCTGTGTGTCCGTCCGTGTGTCCGTGTGTGCGTCCGTGTGTGATCAAAATCTTCAATTTGCTACTTCTCTGTCATTTATGAGCCAATTTTGATTCTGTTTGCTTTATATGATAGCACTATGTGGGAGCTTTGAAACTTCTACACAGAATTTCAGTTGTGACCTTTGACCTTGACCTTTGACCTATATTGTACATTTTGCTACAAAATGCTACTCCTTCGCCATTTCTAACCCAATTTCAATTCCGTTTGCTTTATGTGATGGCACTACTTAAGGGCTTCAAAGCTTCTACACAGAATTTTGACCTTTGAATTCTTTGACCTTTGACCTCAATTTTTTTACCTTTATTGTACATTTTGCTACAAAATGCTGCTCCTTCGCCATTTCTAACCCGATTTCGATTCCGTTTGCTTTGTGTGATGGCACTAGGTGAGGGCTTCAAAACTTCTACACAGAATTTTGACCTTTGACTTCTTTGACCTTTGACTTTGATTTTTGACCTATATTGTACATTGGCTACAAAATGCTACTCCTTCACCATTTCTAACCTGATTTCGATTCTGTTTGCTTTATGTGATGGCACTAGGTAAGGGCTTCAAAAGTTCTACACAGAATTTTGACCTTTGACTTCTTTGACCTTAGACCTTGATTTTTGACCTGTATTGTACATTTTGCTACAAAATGCTACTCCTTCGCCATTTCTAACCCGATTTCGATTCCGTTTGCTTTATGTGATGGCACTAGGTGAGGGCTTCAAAACTTCTACACAGAATTTTGACCTTTGACATCTTTGACCTTTGACCTTGATTTTTGACCTATATTGTACAATGGCTACAAAATGCTACTCCTTCGCCATTTCTAACCTGATTTCGATTCCGTTTGCTTTATGTGATGGCAGCAGGTGAGGGCTTCAAAACTTTCTACAAAGAATTTTGACCTTTGACCTCTTTGACCTTTGACCTTGATTTGTGACCTGTATTGTACATTTTGCTACAAAATGCTACTTCCTGCGGGGACATATATTTCGCACCGCGTAATTTCTACTTTTCCTTGTTATTATTATTTTTTATTCAGAAGGGGGGTTTTTTGATTTGTTTTTGTTTTGTTTGTTTGCTGTGCAGTATAATTACAGGGAATTTTATGTATGTACATATTTTTCTTTCTTTCTTTCTTTCTTTCTTTCGTTTTTTGTTGTTGTTTTGTGTTTGTTTACTTGCTCTGGTTACCTGAGGAATGTCCAACAATGCATGTCACTGTTTGAGAGATGCATTGCCCAGGCCAAACATGCAGAACTGATTGGAAGAGTGTGTTTGCTTTAAATGATTTTAATGCAGCTATTTGCATGGCTATATCTTTCAACGAGCCAATTTATTCTCTCCTAGAATTTCCCTTTGGAGAGCAAAAACTACATGAGCTTGGCTAAAGGAAGTTTGAGTCATTTTAAAGAGGAAATTGCTTAATCTAGGAACAAGGACATCAGGGAAAGTAATGTGATTTTATTTGTTGTTCATACTTAAACTTTTGTTCAGAAGTGATACCCTCCTTTACAAATGTACACATTTGTCAATACCATACTTCCTTTCAGTCCCGATTGGCCAATGTAGTAAAGGACTGTTATAAAGACATGCTACAGGGCCTAAGCTGTATTTTCTTTGCAAAGGAATCCTTTTTCTTCTACTTGTCTTCATTTTTATGGTAAAGTGCTTGTGGCAATTTTTCCTGTGGCAGGAAAGAAGGAGCACGAGATTCTGCCTTTTGCTTTTGGTTCTGTGGTGAGATTTGCCTATAAAAACGTGGAATGGTTCTTTTATAGTCCAGTGATTTCCTTCTCTGGTTTGTTTGCACTTGCCAAATTTGTAAAGTTTGTTTGATATTCTAGCCATAGTTTGTCTCAATGTCTTGAGTCATTCTTCAGTCCTTTAAGTTCAAACTATTCCTGAATCAACATAGGTTTAAGTTGAAATGTGATTCTTCATCAGGCATGCAGATGAATGTGCTGGTTTTTATGTCAGCTGACAATTTTTGCAGAAGTTCCTTTTTTTAACCGCAAAAAGAAGTCAAGAAAGACTCGCAAATTTAGCTTAGATAAAATATGTCATAGAGACAATATACACTGAATGTGGTGCATTTCTGTAGCAGTTTGTAAACAGTGAGTGACATGAAATGAAGATGTATTAGAAGAAATTTGATCAGTGTTGGTGTTTTTGAATGGAAGAGAAATAATTCAAATGCTCTTCCATGCTATTTCCGTGAAATTGTGTGAAGTAATGTCAAAAAATGTATTCTCAAGAGGGAGTCCAGTCCAAGTCACAGTCATATGACCTTTGAACTCATCACTGTGTAAAGAAAGATTTATATGATGATTTTATTCATCCACTCAGTCATCCACATCATTAGGAGGCAAAGTGCACACTGCAGTGGTAAATAAAGCATCGCTTGAATGGTTTCTGCTTAATAACTTCCTGTTTGCCGCACTGTAGAATACATGGGGCATATGACATGCATTGCCGGCTACTCAGCTGGCACGTCCCTGCTAGATTTGCATTTACAGAGCAAACAAAGCTGGATATGTGGTCTTAAAGGGAATATCTCCTGAAATGCTGTGGAATGTAAACTTTTTCTGAACTCTATTAGCTAGGCCAACGTATTGCTGGTGCTTATGATCTTGTCAACTTTTTACAGGAATCATTTGTGTCATGTGATATTTCTATAAGAAATGACACTGCTTTGAAGACCAAAAAAGACTAACTTCTCTTCCGATGCAGCAAGACATGCATGTTGACCTACATAGAAAGAGAAGCCATGTAGGGTAATGGGATCACTGCCCTAATTAATGGTAGGTATTTAGATGGGTGCTCCCAAAGGGGGAAGTGCTTTAGTAGGCAGCATCGACAAAAAAGAAGAAGAGATAAATGAATAAATGAAAAATAGGTATTGTAACAATACTTGTGAATAACTGGGGTTAAAATCAATTTAGATATCCATTACACATGTGGAAAGAATCTCTCATCACTCTCTGAAAACCTGTTTTAAAAATGTGCAATTTTCTTTTGAAAAAAAAATTGTAAATGTCAATTGAAGTACAGTCAAACCTGCCTTAGCGGCCACCTCTCTATAGCGGCCACCTGTCTATAGCGGCCACTGAAAAATCCCCCCGAGAGAAAAGCCATGTTAAAGACCCTGTGTATAGCGGCCACCTGTCTAACGCGGCCAGCGGCCACAAATTTTGTTTCCCGCGGTAGATTTTAACCTGTCTATAGCGGCCAAAAACCCGATGGAGCCGTAGCCGAGCTGATAATTCAGGGTGTTTTTTCTGCTTTTTAGCCGTGCCAGTCATTTCTGGGCAACATTCAGTGATCGCCACCGTTGCATTCATCACTTATTCAGTCACAATAATGCACTAATTCATGACTGTGCACATGCTACATCTAGTGTACTGTGCAACAATTTCATAAACACCGGCATTGTTCTACGCATGATACACACGTGTGCATACGTACACACATAAATACAACAATGATACATGTACATGTAGGCAATGCACACAAAGTTGGATTACCTGTCTATAGCGGCCACCTGTCTATAACGGCCACTTTTTCCGTATCCCTTGGGTGGCCGCTATAGACAGGTTTGACTGTAAATATTTCAAGATCATGTATATTTTCTACTCAAAGTACTCTGCTTCTAATATACATTTTTGCACAAATGTTCACTCTATCTTCTTGTAACATTTGGGTAATACTGTGATCTTATTGTATACTGCAATATGACAATCTTTTATCTTAAGCTAACACGTTGATAGCAGCAATTATTTTGTGAAGGGTGGGATAGATGTAATTTTCATATCGCATAAATGAAATGTTATCTTTTTTTAACATTGCCATGAATAAAATCAGTGTATAGTATACATGATAGCTTTTCTGTCATCATGTCGTGACATAGGCTCTTGAGCAGAAACTCCTTGTGAGCACCAAGCCAGCTGTTGTAGGTCCACCAGCAGCCTCCCACAAGGCCCTAGAAAAGATCCAGGGCCAGGGGCTCAATAGAGGTCTGAGCAACCAAGAGGAGAGGTCTCTCCTGACCAGCCTACCCCAGGAAGCCCTTGTGGAAGAACTGGAGCTCCTGAAGCAGCAGGTGAGAATGTGCAGTAGATAGAATGATAGCTAGATATATAGATAGATAGATAGATAGATAGATAGATAGATAGGTAGATTGATTGATTGATTGATTGATTGATTGATTGATTGATTGTCCCAAATGACGTGCTGATGGTGATAATGGTGATGGTTGTGATGGTGATGATGATAAGGTGGATGGTGATTATGGTGATGATGGTGATGGTGGTGACGGTGGTAATGATGGTGGTGATGATGATGGTGATGATGGTGATGGCGATAGTGGTAATGGTAATGGTTTAGGTAATGATAGTGTTGATAGTGATGATGGTGACGATGGTGGTGATGGTGGTGATAGTAATGATGATGGTGTAGAGGATATCCTCAGTGGTAACCATTATGCTGCCGCTGGCAACAATAATGACAATGAACTGCATCCTATTGTTGTCTCATAGCTGGATGTGTACAGGAGTGATTTCTACCGGGAGCAGAGAGACAAGCAGAGGACGATGGGAGAGCTGGAGGAAGTCAAGACAGAGCTCCATCGCACTCAGAGGAAGATGGAGAGACAGAAAGCTGAAGTGAGTGTACTCTTTGCTCTACAGCCAATTCAAAAAGGAATTATTGAATAAACCATGAATTAAAATCACCAGTTATTAATGAATAAACAGTGGATTACAGTCACCAGTTTATCTGTTCATATCCTGATAATTAATGGGGGATTTGAGATGCTTCTTTCAGTTCCATCTTTTTTTAATTCATTGGGATATTTTCAGCAATCCTTCACTTTAGGAGATAAGGGTTAATTGTACCCTTCATTTTGTATTAAAAGTTCAGTGTATTGATAATCTAGTTCCAGTTTCAGCTATTTTTCTACTTAAAACACTCAACATAGAGCTTCAGTCACATACTTTGTATCATTCGTATAACTCAGCTGTCAGGTTCCCTATCATCCAACGAACAAAACTTTGATAAACACAATGATATTGTAATGACATGTATAATATGTGACCGGCGACAACGGTTTCAGGCAAAAGTCGGGCATTTTGAAAATTCATTTTTTCACTGAATCACATTGCCCATTTCCTAAGCTTTGCATTGATATAAAACACTTGCATTCTTCGGCACCATAAGTGGGCATGGAAAGCGAAATAAAATGCACTTTTTAAGTTGTTAGCCTGACAAAATTGCGAGAAAACAGGCTTTGAAGATTCACCTCTTTCTCAAAGACAATGTCCGAGCGGCGATGCGAGGTGAGAATCACCCATCCGTACGATGGTGCCAATCGATGTTAAGCTCCGCCTCTAGCAACCACATCGCCTTCTGATTAGCTCACTGAGAGAGTCAAATTTCCCGGGCACCTTTCCTAGGAGCTCAGCGTATGGAGCCGAAAAACAATGTGGTTCGCTCGGGTTTGTTTTTCCATTCCGTCTTTCAAGATGGCGGATAGGATGGATGATTGCACGTATGGTGTACATATGTATGGTGCACGCATTACGCAATGGCGTCCACACGCCATGACCATGTCCATGTAACAGGAGCGGGTGGCGAATCCACACATTTACAAATCGCGTTTTCATTGTTGTTGATTTGACTTTATCATTGCCGACCCTTTTGAAGGCAGAAAAATGCCAGTGCTGGCAAAGGTCAGGCTTCCTGTTTGTTTTGCTTTTACAAGCCGTGCATATGTTGATAGAGGGCGCTAGCAGATACGTCAAGACGTTTTTTTGCATCCTCTCCTTTTGGGATTTAATATCTTGAAATATCGCCAACAAGGAAATCCATCCTATTGTCATCTTTGGACCATATAAGTGATTTGGAAAAGTGCTATAAACTATCCTGTTTTTGAGGACTAACAGACTGTGCTTCTTGACATCTTCTGTGGGAAGTTAACTGGCGAAGGTGCATGCAATATGTATGTCCAGAAAGCGACGCCACGCCCAGACATACATACGACAGGGCCCAAGCCAGTTTTCCTACGCACAGACGACATCAGGAACAATGACAAGAAACATTGTACAGGTGAGGAAATATATGTCGCCTTGGAAAGAACTGTCAGCACGGACAGCATCCTGGGAATCCAGCAAATTCGCCGTCTATGGCGGATCTATCTGAACTCCCATGAGGACCGCGTGAAACTGATATCCAATGGGCTTGTCATTCGGGGAGCAAACGCCGCTGTATACGACGTAAACCCATTCACGAGGTCAAAGGATGAGAACCTGACCAGAGTGACCATCAAAGACATCCCGTTGTCTGTCAGCGACGAAGTCATCCGTAGCAAGATAGAAAACCAAAAATGCCAGATCCAAGGGGACATCAATCGCCAAAAACTGAGAGTAAGCGGTCAACTGACCAACTGTCTGAATGGTGATCGGGTACTCTACATCACCCCACCCTCACAGCCACTACCACGAAAATTGTTATTTGGAAACAACTTCATGGGACGTGTATACCACCCAGGACAACCCGAGCAATCTAGTGCAGCTGGTCCGGTAACATGCTCCAGATGCCTTGAATCGGGACACCATGTATCCAGCTGCCATAACGAGGTGAAATGCCAGCTTTGCAGAATCACCGGCCACAAAAGGAACGAGTGTCCACAGAACCCGGCACTACACAATCACATAGCAACGCCCGACGCCTCACCACCGCGACAACCTACGGCACGTGAGAACTCCGAAAGTACCGGTCCAACACACCCCATCGAGACTGCGAGTCAAAGCACCAAGACGCGACAAACTCGTCTCGCTGATTTCATCACGAAGCTTGTGCAACAACCATTGCAGACCAACGATCCCGAAAGATCTGAGGCCATCGATCTTCGATCACCGTCGAGAACGTGATCAGCCTCATGTAGTGCAGGAGCATCTGGTACGACATGTGAAGCATCATATCGCACGCGATCACAGGCAAAGATCAGTGAAAGCACGCCGCGTGATGACAAGAAGAGAGAACAGCAAACGGATGGAGAATGTGATGATGAAACATGCAGTATCTACACGAACAGCGACAATGATGATTCCACGTTATCCCCGGAGACTCCTCCTCCGAAGGCTGCTGGGAAGACAAAGGAATCTAAAAAAAGGAAAATGAAACCAACGAAGAAGCAGAAGTGAGTAGATTATTTGATCGTGATTAATTAGAAAACAGGTAATCTCATTAAGAGCGATGGAGTGTTTCCATTTTGTCTCTTTAAATGTAAGAGGAATATGTGATACATTCAAACGGAAGAAAATATTCTTATGGTTGAAACGTCAAAAATGTGATATAGCTTTCTTACAAGAAACATTTTTATCAGGAGAATTAGAAAAAGTAATTTCAAATGAATGGAAAGGTTTCCGAATATACGATCATGGAACAAAACACTCAAAAGGTGTAGCTGTTTTAATCAGAAACGACCTTCCAATTGACGTCATAGAGACACATTCCAAAGGTGACGGTAGAGCCATTGCGTTGAGATTTGTAAGCTATGATTCTGTTTATTTCTGCCTAAATGTATACGCTCCGGCGAAAAACGCAGAAAAAGAGCCGTTTTACGCATCATTACATAACTGGGTGAAAAAGATCAAGAAACCAAGTGAAATTATGATTGCAGGAGGAGACTGGAACTGTGTACAAAATAAAAAGTTAGATACAAACGGAATGTCTTACATATATTTACCAAAAAAATATTTTGTTAAATTTCAGCAGTGTTACAATTTAATAGATGTGTGGAGAAAAAAATTCCCGGAGAGGAGGCAATTTACGTGGAGACACCTGTCACTCAGTATATGCTCACGCCTTGATTATTGGCTAGTCTCCAGGGCATACGCTCCGTATGTACATTCCTTAGATATCAAACCAGTGTTAAAATGTGATCACAATGCGGTGACAATGAAGCTTCGGGTGACAACAAAAAAGAGAGGAAGGGGTTTTTGGAAATTGAATAATTCATTACTTAAAGATGAAAAATATAAACAAGGTATAAAGAATATTGTTCAGAAGGTTAAAATGGAGTGTGATAAAATTGATGCTCAGTTAAGATGGGAAATATGTAAGATAAAAATAAAAGAATACAGTATTAGATATGCATCTGAGTTGTCACAAAAGAAGAAGAAATATATCAGGAGCATCGAAGAAGAATATAAAAGATTGAGTATGAGTGTTAATGAAGACCAAAATATTGATGATTTAGACAAGATTAATTGTTTAAAACATGAGATAGATAGATGGTATGAATATCAATGTAAAGGTGCATATGTTAGATCAAGGGCAAGGTGGCTTGAGTCAGGAGAGAAGTCATCTCGATATTTTTTTCAGCTTGAAAAAGCAAAGGGTAAAAAAAAAGAAATAAATAGTATTGAAATAGATGGTAAGATTTTCAGAGAAGATGAAGAGATTTTGAAAAAAATACATGATTTTTATAGCAGTCTTTACGGAAAAGATGATTCCAAGTCTGATATCAAAGACTACACTCGTAATTTAGACTTTAATGTATTAAGTGAGGAAGATGCAAACATCTGCGAGGGGAAGCTCACAGAAAATGAATGCTGGTTTGCACTCAAATCTATGCATTTGAATAAGTCACCTGGCAGTGACGGTCTTAGTGTAGAATTTTATAGATGTTTCTGGGAAGACCTGAAACAGATGGTAATAGACAGCTTGAATCAGGGATATGATAAAAAAGAATTGTCTGTTTCTCAAAGTCAAGCCATTTTAACACTCTTGTATAAGAAAGGTAATAAGAACATATTAGATAATTGGCGACCAATTTCGTTGCTTAATATAGATTATAAGTTGGCGGCTCGTGTTCTGACAATCCGATTGAAAAAAATAATTCATTGTATTATATCCGAGGACCAATATGGTTTTATGAAAAATCGTTCTGCATCAGAGTGTATACGGACAGTTCAGGATGTAATTGATTACTGTCAATGTACTGAAACACCCGCTATTATTATGTCATTGGATTTCAAGAAAGGTTTTGATACTATTAATCATGATTTTTTGTTTGGTTTGTTGAAGGAACTAAGATTCAAAGAATCTTTCATTAGATGGATCAAAACGTTGTATAGTAATGCTAATGGTAGAGTAATGAATTATGGTTGGATATCTGAAGAATTTTTTATTAAAAGAGGTGTGCGGCAAGGATGTCCGTTATCAGCTCTTTTGTTTATCATTGTTGCAGAAATTTTAGCAGCAAAGATAAAGCAGAATGTTCAAATAAAAGGTATTTTAGTACCTAATATTGAATCGGAAAATGAGTATAACGATATTCGAATTATTCAATTTGCTGACGATACCACAATTTTAGTTGATTCTGTTGATTCCTTCACAGAAGTAATGAAAGAAATAGAATTTTTTGGTGAAAATGCTGGCCCAAAAATTAATTGGTCAAAATCTCAGTTTATGAGACTGAACTTAGATATTGAAACTATTGGAGAATTAAATCTCACAGAAGACGCCATAAAATGTCTCGGTATATATGTTGGGAAATGCTATAAAGAAGTTGAAGACCTTAACTGGGAAGGCAAAATAGGGAAAATAAAAAATACACTAGATTTATGGAGAATGAGAAATTTGACATTGTATGGAAAGGTGACCATTATCAAACAATTAGTTACATCTCAGTTAGTATACACAGCTACAGCAGTACCTGTGCCCTTAAAGATCATTAGGTCAGTAAATAGATTACTGTATTCTTTTTTATGGAATTCCAAACGGGAAAAGGTAAAACGCACCGTATGCTGCAACCCAGAAACAGGAGGAGGACTTAAAATGGTCGATTTGCTTTCAAAATGTTTATCTCTCCGTTTATCATGGTTTAAGAAGTATTTTTCTGAGGAACAAATGTCATGGAAGATTTTATTTCAATATTGGACCCAGAAAATTGGCGGAATGCCTTTGTGTTGGAAATTTAATTGCAAGAAAAATGATATATTAAGAATATGCAGAAGGAGAAAAATACCTGAGTTTTACATTGACCTTTTCTGTTCATGGTCTGAGTTAAAGTACATAGACATGTTTAATGTTAATGATATAAAGAAAGAAGTTGTTTGGAATAACAGTCATATTAGATATGACAACGAAATGATATGTTTCCAGAGCTGGATAAAGGAAAATGTTATCACAGTGAAACAGATTATAGAAGATGGGGAGTGGAAAGACGTTACATCCATAAATGAAACCTTCCGAGACAGGCAGCTGCTCGCCTCATTTGAATTGTCTAAGTTAAAAAAAGCATTCCCCAGGTTTTGGTTAGACAAGTTACGTAATAATATACAGACTCCTGTAGTGCTGCACACAGAAGAATTTGATGTTATTGAGTTGTCAACAGGTGATAAAATCAGTGTACAGAAAACGTCAGCTAAACATTATTATAGATTATTTTTGCATAAGAAAAAACAAGAACCTTCATGTTTATACCTCTGGCAAGGTTATTTGAATTTACCCTGTGATTTTGATTGGAAAAAGGTATTGCAATATAAGTTTCATCAGATTAATGATAACAGAATAAAGCAATTTAATTTTAAGCTTTTTCATCGAATACTGCCCAGTAAAGACAATTTGTTTAAATGGGAAATTTTGAATGATAATTTGTGTACTGTATGTAATTGTAAAGAAACCACTTGTCATTTTTTGCTGAAATGCAAAAAAATCAAAATGTATTGGAGAGTGGTTTCGGTTTTAATTCGAAATATTTTCGATCTTGTGATAGATATCAATGAAAAAGTCATTATTCTCGGATATGATATAGGTAACAAAAAGATGAAATTAGTAAACCTTTTTTTGAATTATGCCCAATTCATTGTCTACAGGAATTATGTCAGAGAACGCAATGAAAGAAACAAATGTTTGTTCAATGTACATCATTTAATAGAAGATTTGAAAGCGGAATTAAGATTTTATATCAGTTTGAAGTGCAACCAAACGAGATTCGATGATATTGGATTAAGAAGAATACGCAATTACTTTGGTTGGTACCATTGATGTACCCTTCAATTATTTTTTTCCTGTCATAATGATTATGTTGAATGCCTTTTGGATACTTGCAGATAATGTGATTGTAAATATGCGAAGATATGTGGAAAAATAAAGTACCTCAGATGAGGAAAATAGAAAAAAAAAAAAAATATATATGTTGCCTTGTTTGGTGGTGTTAAGTATATTAAAACAAACAAACAAACACGACTCGTTTCGTGCGATCTTGATGTGTAGTATTTGAATATAACTGGTTTCATGTGACCTCTCCTTTCCTCTCATCTACCTTCCCTTGAGTCAGTCTGCTGTCATAATTTTTACTACATGTACAAGTAGACTATTGTTTTTTTTCTTTTCACACGATTATGTCGTGCTACGTACATGATATTTGTTTCAATTCCGTTGTCGAACATTGCGGTAGAATAGTTTGGATAGAAAGCCAAATGAAGAGCACGCACTACAGCGTATAAACCACTATAGCAAGAACAATGGAGCAAGTAATCATGCACGCGTGGACAAAGCATTCCCCAAACGCTGCAAGTGGTGTCTCAGAAAGCCGAATTATGTAAATGTGTGCGACGCACCAGCCAATCGCATGCGAGACCTTGCGCCGTAGCAACGCTGGGGATATTGGCGCGGCGTTCGAAAGAAGCTCGAAACTGACGAGTGCGATCCAACATAGGGTGCTTAAAATTGCATTTTCGATAGGAAAAACGTAGTCTTATGCTACGAAATTTAGTGTAGATGTAGAAAACATATCAAAGATTTGATTTCTGCAAAAAACCCAAATCGACAAAAATAATGGTAAAGATCTTTGTACCCCGCCTAGGAGGAAATTTGCTATTGCGACTTTTGCCTGAAACCGTTGTCGCGGGTCACATATGATTTATTTTTCCAACATGGTCATATTCAGGGGCGGCGCAGCCGTGGGGGCCGTGGGGGCTCAGGCCCCCACACTTTTTGTGCACCATACAAAGGAATACATAAGGTGTCATCACTTTGGGCCCCCACACTTTTTTGAACCCGGAAGTACGTAAGAGGCACTACAATGGGAGGGGAGAGAATGAGCTGAGGACCCTTTTTTTTTTTTTTTTTTTTTTTTTTTGCTTGTTAGCTCATGAAATCCGGAAGTGGGCCCCCACACTTTTGAAAACAGTGTGCCGGCCCTGATATTATCCATATGATATGATGTTTTCCAAGTAGGATTACATACACTGTACATCTTTTCAATTTTTTCTCGTCTGTCTGCTTCAAAGGATGTATTTTATTGTGGTTTCAAATTCGTCTTGTGATATACTTTTTATGCCTCCGCCATGAAGTGTCGCTGGAGACATTATTGTTTTGGTTTTTTTTTTTTTTTTTTTTGAACTGTCTATTCCACCATGTGTCATGTCATTGTTATATATGTGGTTGGGTCAGGCATTTCAGCTGTTGTAAAGTGAGTCCTTTTCATTCTTCTCTTCATGGCAATTGGGACTGCTAGAAGGGAGTAAAAACCCAAACATGAAAGTGCACATATATTGATGCAATTTATGCCTTCTCTTCTCTCATCTCAAAAGCTTCAAATTTTGCAGGACCATAACCTTGCATATAAATTTCATACCAAGGAGCTCATTCGTGGTCCTCCAACAACCTCGCAGCGGGAGAAAGTGGGCCAGAAACCGCGCTCTGCGGTAATTACCAAATCACTTGCTCTGTTACTGTACTGCTTTTTGTCTCTTTTCTTTGCTGCATTTATCATCCTGTTATTCAGCTTGATTCTTCAGCTTCATCTTACTCACCACTCTTTACCATCATTTCATTTCATGTTTTTCATTCACGATTTAGAATTATTTACTTGGGAGAGTGGGTATTTATATATGTATGAGTGCATGTGCATAGGTGTGTGTGTGCTGTCTGATTGTGTGTTGTGTGACTGTGTTTGTCAAATGCTTATGACCTTGCACATGTAGTTGCGTTATTCTCAATGCATGTATGTCATCTGAAATCCTCTTAGCTTTATTATTACCTGTACAGTATAAGAATTGGCTTCATTTGTGCCTGAAATTTATTAGCAAATATACTACTTATATCATGCTTACTTTTTCAGGAAATTTGTCATACTAATCAGTAATACTAACTTGGGTAAGATGAAGAAAAGGCAAAACAGTTCAAAAGCTGACTTGTACCTGTAGTAGAAGTTCTAACATTGTCGCTGCATGTACCATAAGATGCTCACACAGCACATTATTTACAATTCCACACTGATTTGAAGTGAGCTCTAAGAGATATTAAAGTAAAGAAAATGTTTGAGGTGTCATCATGATCTGATGAAAAATGAGTATCAATTTCTAGAGCTTTGCATGTTTGTTTTTATGCCTCCGCCACGAAGTGGTGCCGGAGGCATTATGTTTTCGGGTTGTCCGTCCGTCCGTACGTACGTCCGTACGTACGTCTGTACATCCGTACGTCCGTACGTCCGTACGTCCGTCCGCTTTCGTTTACGCGATAACTTGAGTAATATTGACTTGAATTCTACCAAACTTGGTCCAAGTATAAAGTATGATGGGGCAATTAGTTGATTAGATTTTGGGTGAAATCCACCAAAGGTCAAAGGTCAAAGGTCAAGGTCAAGTCATGAAAATGTATCCGTTTACGCGATAACTCAAGACTAAATCGAGCAAATTTCACCAAACTTTGTCGGAGGATGATGTATGATGGGACAATTACTTGATTAGTTTTTTAGTGAAATCGGACTGAGGTCAAAGGTCAAAGATCAAGGTCAAATCCTGAAATTTATCTGTTTACGTGATAACTCAAAACTGGATGAAGCAGCTTTCACCAAACTTGGTCCAAGGATGATGTATGATGGGACAATTAGTTGAGGAGATTTTCGTGACATTGGCAAGAAGTCAGAGGTCAAAGGTCAAAAGGTCAAGGTCAAATGCTAAAAATGTTGCTATTTCCCCAATATCTATGCAATGCTCTAAGGTGTTTTCTTGAAACTTGGTGTAGACATGTACTACTGCATAAAGATTCTCCAGAGAGTTTCATGTCATAAGGTCAAAGGTCAAAAGGTCAAAGGTTAGGTGAAAATGTTGTAATATCACTTCTCACAAATGGTTCAATGCATCTTCATGGAACTTGGTACATATGCATGTACTGACTGGCAGAGATTATCTAGGGAATTTAGGGGTCATAGGTCAATAGTCATGGGGTCAAAGGTCAGGGTCAACTCCTCAATATTTTACTATTTCCCTCATACACTAGTATATGAAATGCTTGCATTATTAGTTTTCAAACTTAATATATACATGCATTACCTAATGGAGATTCTCCAGGAAATTTCCAGCCAGAATGTCAAAGGTCAAAGGTTAAGGGTCAGAGGCCAGGTTTCAATGCCCCCCCCCCCCCAAAAAAAAAAAAAAAAAAGGAAAAAAAAATCTATTTTGTACTGTAATTACACTCTTTCTTCATACCTTGGAAATTACTCAATGCATAAACTTATAAAAGGGTCTGTCAGAATTCAAGTAAAAATTCTCGATTCCCCAAATATGTGTACCTGCACTCTTTGACAATTATAGCAAACCCAGTTCAAGGAAAGTGAACATTCAAGTCATTTCTGACAAACCTGTCATATTTTTATTTTTTTGCCAGTTATGTGAAACTGTCATGGATCACACATTGTGAAGACGTTGTACTATACCCCTATTGGGAGAATCATGCATTATGGCGGAGGCATCAGTCGCCATAGCGACATTTCTAGTTTTCAAATAAAAACACTGATATTTTTAGCAACATGTAGATATTCAAAGACACAATACCATCATCTTACAAGTTTTGACCTGCTTGTACATCTGTACTGAATTTTCTTTTCTGACGTAAATGATAGGAATTTATTAAAATCTATTGCAAAAAATTATTGTTGTCATGTAATATCCTAAAAGTTGACAATGTTCAGTTGTTGACCCAAACCGTGATTTTTAGGATATTTTGGTGAGAAAACCAGTGTAATGACATCATTGCCTCCATTGGCTGTCTAATTTTATGTTCTATTTTGATGAAACCTCTCAAATTACGTTTAGCCGCTTTGAGTTTGCTGTATTCATTTCATTTAACTTGGACATGGTGTGAAATTGCATGTCAATAATTAAATAAAAAAGATGTACCATATTAGAAAATGACTAACTGATAAGTAAATGGCTTTCATACTTATCTATTTGCTGTTGCTTTGCAGCTACGCATGCTGCTCGGGCTTACTGATTCTGATATTTTCGACATAACACAATTTTATTTTTTATTGTAGTCAGTCAGTGGTCAGCACTTACGGGTATTTAATGCAGGAAGTGCACCACACAATCTACATTAATATTTATGTTTGTTGCATTTCCATGTTAATGTTCATGGCATGTTTGCTGGAGCAGCTCAGTTTTCAGTTTTTATTGTCATCTTTTTCTTTTTTTCCCCCTTATTTCCGTTTATTTTGCCTGGATTGAATTCTGTTCCCCTCAGGTTATGGCAGGAGTGAGACCCCCTCCCCATTACAGGCATCTTTATAGAAGGGATCTGCAAAAAGTGAGGATACATGAATATTCTCATCAGATTTACTGGTTGTCACTGGAAGCAGTGTGTTTTTCCTTCAGCATAGGGCCTGTCAATGCCTAAGTTACCAAGACATCATAATCATGAAGATGGGAGAAAATGTTAGCTTACTAAGTAGATTAATGTATTGTGATATGGAAAACAACTTTATTAGATCGTGATGTACAAGCCATAACCTTAAATGTGATGAGAAAAGGACAGATGTTAAATATCCACATGACCTGCCCACTTTCAAGAAATATTTCCTTGAAATTGATTAAATTTGGTGTGATGATAAGCTGTGAAACACAGTTAATGGAACATGAGTTTTAGGTTAGTCTGTTAGGGTCTGCACTAAGAGATTATATTAAATGTGTGTAATCTTTGTTGAACACTTTTGTTTAACTTCAGAGAGGTTTTGCGATAGTCTACATACTTGGTGTAATTTCAAGCTTTTGCAGAGCCTTTCCTGGATATTGTTTTAAATTGATATTAGAAGACAGAAGCTAAAGTCTAAACTGTTACAGAGTACAATCTATATCAAAATGAAGCATTTCAGTTGTGTGAGCAGTCGTCTGTGATTAGACATTGACATTGAGAACTTGTAAGCAAGTGCAGTAGATATTTGGAATTTTGCTATCCATAGTTTGAAATGTTATTCCCCCCCCCCCTTCTGCTTTGATTACGATGGAATTGTGTGTGATATTGCCTGCTATTTGGTCACTCATATTTTGTTTGTCACCTAGGATCTTGTGCCACACGGTGCAAACTATGCGATGAATGATGAGTACGTTGATGCAGCCGAGGACATTGAAATCTACTATCCTCCGGCCAGCCTGAGGGATAGCTATCAAGGAGACACGTAAAAAAAAGGTAACTGTCATGTGAAGTCTTCAGTCCTCGCTAAACCTGAGATGATTGTACATATACATGAACCTCATCAGTTTCTCAGAGGATGATACAAAGAAAGTGTAAAGTTTTTAAACATTGATTTGTCCCATAAACAAGACCTGAACACGGATATGCATTATGGCACTTAGATGGCATTCTGAATCATCAGTTTAACTGTTTTGGTCAATTTTTTTAATCGCAACCAACAATATGAGGCACTGTTATAGTTGTAGAGAAACCGGGTTATCAACATTTCCTATGGTTCTGTGTAAACAATGTCCTGTACTTTACATAGTATCACTCTGTTATACACCACAGATATCAACAACAATTGTTGTAATAGATAGCACAGAGGGGGAAAAAATAGTGAGTAATTGGTTTGCCTATGAAAGTATTTCTTCTTTAAATATTTGATCAAGAACTAACAGCCTTAGGAATAAATTCCCTTTAACCTATCAGATTTTGAAACAAGATTTTGTTACAATAAGAAAATCTCCTACAATAATGCTTCTTTAAAATGTTTCTAATCTTATTCAACCTGTGTAGGCAGTAGAAATTGAATGATATCATAAATAAATTCCTCCTTTGCATGGATGTGTTTATATTCCACTTGAGTTTGGGGGAGGACAGGTCAGTCCCCAGTCAGGGACCAGGTAGGGTTGTAAAAAGTTATTAAGATGTCCTGAGCCTAAGTAAGAGTTCTTGAGCGATTGAAAGATTTTTGTAGGCATGAAGTGTGTGTGTGTTGGGAAGGGGCTGGGGATTGTTTACATGCTTTTGTTTGTTTCCTTCTGTTTTTTCACATGAAAACACAGTAGTTCTTGAAAATTTTTTTAAATTAATTCAATTCAATTCAATTCAATTTAATTCAATTCAATGCAATTCAGTTCAATTCAATTCAATTTAATAGTTGAATCAATAATCCATAAATCGATAATGGTATATAAAGTGCAAGTTATCCTAGGAATGAGCACTGTCATTCCATTATTTGGCTCCTACTATTACTACTGTTGTTATTGCTAGGATTCTTGTCAAAGCGGTAATTTTTGCCACAATTTTCACTGTCATCACGCCCGAGAGTGGCATACTCGAACCGTCTTTGCAGGTTTGATGCTTTCAGTTAATTCCACCTTTATAATTATGAAATTGTTGATGATGGTAAAAAAAAGAAAAAAAAAAACAGAGGGCAATATATTAACTTTGACCTTTGTGTTGCTTTTTTCCTACTTCTTTCACAGTGTTTGCTGATCTTCAACGACATTTGATATGAGATGATTTGGCACAAACATGTGCATGTTCACTCTCTTTAATAATGAAGATGTGAAATTGTAATTTCCATCTATGAAAAAGATATGTAGAAAATAAAGATTAAAAAAAAAAAGAAATGAAAAGTTTATTGGATAAGTTATGAAATTACTGTCAGTTTTGATGGACAGGTCTATGACCATGATGAAAAGTTCTCAAAAAAAATTAAATTTCCATTTACGAAAAAGATACTTAGAAAATGAAAATTAAAAAAAAGAAACCGCAAGTTTATGAGATGAGATATGAAATTACTGTTAAGTTTGATGCATAGGTCTATGACCATGTGGGAAACTTAATGGAATTAACTTTGACCCAAAGTAAAATACTCCTTGGCAAACCGTTTCAAGACAGGTAAGTAAACACTCTTCACAATAGGGCCTGTTCAACTCACGTTTTTTGACAACAGGCAAAATTGTTTCTAAAAATAAAGAAAATTCTTGGAGGATGCAAACAGTTCTGCTGCTTTTATTGACTATGGCTTGTGATAAGCAAGGCATCCTGAAATGTGATGTGCCCTATCTTATGGTAAAAGCCATGCTTGCAAGATTATTAACATTTTGAAAAAAATGATACTATTTGTTAGAATATCTTCTCAGATATCTCAGCGGTTTTGTTCCATCTGTGCATAAAGCTGAGAAGTTTATCCAAGGAAAGCTCATTTAAGTTTTGGAAAAAAAAAAATGGGCCTTTCTGGTTAGTTTCCCTGTAATTTCTAATAGTGTTGCAGATATGATTAAACTTACTGGAATTGCTTTTACGAGTTAGGATCATCAGTGCACCCAGAATATATTTGCAATATTCATATCATATAAACAGTCATCAACTTCCCCAATGATGAATACCTTCTACTCTCTTTTGGCACTTATCCTCAATGCTTCCCCAAAGACAGTTACTTTATGGGGACAGTTATACCCAGGACTAAATTATATTGATACAGTAGTGTAATTTCTGTGGCCAAGATAGTGTGATTCATGACTTGATAGGAATTATTGCCCCTTCGGGGATAATTCTTGGATTCTGTGCTGAAGTTCTCACTATAGATAATCTCCCTGCAATACATGACATTGATTGACCATTCATTATGGCCACAAATAGTTCCCATACTCACAGTCGCTGGTTTTCATCTGAGTGGTCATGAATTACAGTTGATTGTCAGATTGATTAAATTTGTAGTTTCTGTTTTCTTTGACGAGGTAAATCAACAGTCACAATATCTCACTGAATAGACACATGGTATAACAACCCTGTGCCTCGAAATACATAGTTTGTTTTATAAACATTCCTGTTGCCACCAGTTTGTTTGTCCGAGACATGCAAGTCAATGAGATCCGTCTTTAAAATGACCTGTGAGGACAATTTGACGTACAATTTGTCGCCTACACGGCAGAAGGGCCGTAGCTAGCATGAAATTTTGACCCCAAAATAAAATTTTGCTTTATGACAGGAATGGACAGAGTTTTTGTTAGCTCTTTATTTCATGTAATCATCTTTGTGGTGAATTTTCAAGTCATGCAAGCCTAAGACCCTTGTGCTGGGCAGGCGATGAGGTAAGGGTTCAATGTAGTGTGCCATAGTGTCTACAAAGAAGTAAAAAGATCATTAAAAAATTTCAACTGATTTTCAGAATTGAAATCCTTCATGTGGAGGATCCTTAGCACTTCCTAAATAAAATGTATATAGAATTGATATGAATTATACCATACAACTCACTTGATGTCATAATTTTATGTTTCTATTTCTCATTGCATCATTTCTTTTAATGTTTAATTAGTGGATTATGTCGTGCATACCTGTATAAGGGTAATTCCATTAAAAAGGGTCCCACTAGTTAAATGCCCCTTCTGTTTGCTTCATATTGTAATTGCTTGAAAATTACATACCCTGAATCAATTTTACTTCTGAATACTCTTATTTAGGTGGGTATCTTCCTTTTCAGAGTAAAATATAGAAATTGCTTCTTCAAAGTTCCACATGAATTTTGACAAAAAGTGCAAAATCACGTTTTTGGGCAAAATTGTGTGTCATCTTACTGTAACACCAGTTAGAAAGATTTACAGCTTGTTTGAGGATTAAACTCTATTTTAAGGGGTCAAAAATGATAAAAGACGAGCAAATTTTGAACAATATAGATATAATTCATGCATCAATTGATACACATTTGCGCACGTAAATCCCAAGAAAGACATTTCACGTGTGAGTTTTGGTGTCCCCATAATTGCTTACACGAGAAACGTTAATTTTTTAGTGTGGAATCCATATTAAGGATCAGTGTTGAACTGTTTGTTGTTATTTTGGTAACAATCACATAGTTTAAAAGATTTCAAGAGAAGATTGGGGTAAAATAAATAAATTTGAAAAAAAAATCAAATAATAATTTTCACATGTGGCTTTGGTGTCCCCCTAAATTTTACGTCGGGGCACAGTAATAGCTAATTTTTTGTGTCTTATCACAACAATAAGTGCTCCTCATTGGCATATTTTACAATGTAGCTGTGGTTTCTTTGTAACAGGTATCAAAAATTGACCACTCTATTAATTTGAAGAAAAAAAAATTGCAAAAATAATATTTGGTATCCCCCTTACATGAGAAACATTGAAGAATCTTTTTCTTGGCCAAAAATAGGGGTTGTGTCGTTTTTTCAATAGTATAGTTAATTTCTTTAATTCAAAATAATCACTTCTATTGAAACAAACATAGAACTAGTTTGAAATATGTGGTAAGATGCCAAAATGGATGGTTCACCGTGTAAGGGGGACACCATGGTGTCCCCTTTACATTGTGAACCAGTTTTTCCCCATACACTGCAATTTGGTATGCTGACTTCCTTCAATTTCAGTTTAGAATGTTAATTTTCAGTCAGTTTTCAAGGGACTTACTCAATATGAATGTTTTTTAAAGTTATGTTGAACAAAAATCAGATTTTCTGATTTTATTGGCAAAATAGGCATGTCACAAAGTGGGTCCCTATTTTATGGAATTACCCATTAAAGATTTCTTGTGTCAGTGTCTAGTTGCTCCACCTTAACAGAAAGGCTTTGATACACTCTTAATGTGGTGAAGCAAAATGAGCATACTCGTTATCTGATGAAACATAGTGTATTGACTGTAAACAAACTGGGCACTTAAGAGGGCGAGGGTGTTACTTTGTACAGCTGCACTCATGATCAAGTTCTTCTTGTTATACAACTTTGATAGTGACATTTCATTTGGAGTGTAGATATCCCTTCATGCTGTTATCTGAAGCGTGCTTTGTTTACTCACTTGTTTTGTTTTGTCTTCATAAAAGTCAATATTGTCTGAATAGTATTTCCAACCTCATATTAGATCTCCAAATACTGTATACGCTGTTATTTTCGCGAACAGATATTTTTGTGAATGAGGAGGTCACGGACATTTTCATGAGATACTGTTTTCACGAACTGACATGGAGGCCTTCAAAGGGCTCACTATTATCTTAGTGCATGGTGATATTTTGCGTGTTGTTAAATTTGCTGTCAAAGTGCAATTTGTTAAATTTGTGAAAATTAAACCCTCATGAAAATAACAACTTATACAGTAGGGGACCACACATTTCTGTTTTACAGTGTATGTACCTTGTGATTTGCTCAGATGGAATATCAAACAACAGAATGATATGCATCCATACCCCAGTGAAAATACCCTCAAGTATGTCAAGATACAGGCTTCTTTAAGCGTAAATTTTCATTGATGTGGTACTCTACCAACCCGGATATTGATGTGATTATGATGATCTTCAAAAATTCTTCCAAGCATGTCTGGTTATTCAGTATTGATGGGAGTCACTGTCCTTGAGTGTGTGTTACTTACGTTTGCTGTGTAGTGGCATTGACTCCTGTGATTAGAAGCTCAGGCAACATGTCAAGTTTGTTCATCATTACAAGCAGTGGCTGCAGAAATGCAAGAAACGAAGTCTAAAAAACCTGGGAAAACGGGGCAAAGCAAAGTTTGGTCCATGCAGTTGGTTCACCTAACTGCTGTAACGGTGGTATTCCACTTAAAAAAACCCCTGAGAATTGTGAAATGAAATCAAAGACAAAGTTATGGATGATTTATTTAAAAAAAATATCAATACCCCCCCCCCCTCCCATGAGACAATTTGGCATTTTTTCACCTTTCTTGATTTCCATTGTTACTTTTAATTGCCTTAACACTGTTTCAGAGCACTTTTCAAATTTCATCCAGAATTAACAAGTGTCAAACACAAAGATTACTAAATGTTCATTATGTTGTTACAAAGAACTAAACACATATTGAATGTGCAGTATCATGACATCTTCCATTTTTGATGGGAAATGCTACTATTATGTATTCCTATGTTTAAAACAGCATAATGCCCTCTGGAACCTTACTAACAACAGAACATGCATTTTTGGCAGTAACTGATGTTCCCTTTCCTTCCAATATCTAAAATTCCAGAGCTCATTGAAAATCACAAGAGACAAGGCTTTTTCAAATTTCTTCATTCCCCTTGCCCCAAGTATTTTCCATTGGTTTGACAGACTTACAAAGAAGGGCA
Source organism: Diadema antillarum (assembly GCF_040938485.1). Lineage (NCBI taxonomy): Eukaryota > Metazoa > Echinodermata > Echinoidea > Diadematoida > Diadematidae > Diadema > Diadema antillarum. The sequence goes on along the minus strand of NW_027271369.1, from coordinate 2,668,326 downwards.
CAAGCTTATAGTGTGACATTTAATTTGACAAATTGATCGGAGAAACTCGAGTTGGAGTGACAGTGACACAAACTTTGTGACCTTTGAGAGTCAAGTAACTGCTGACCCTTGAACTTTTTGCCAGTTCTCAGAGAGCTGTGCACACCAATGCCACGAAGGTTTGCATGGATGTGATGCTCTCGTTCAAAATCAGAGAGAGAGAAGAAAAAAAATGTGTGGAAATTTCACAAAATCAGCAGAGGTGCATGTTAATAATGCTCGTGCAAAATTTCCAAAACTACACTTTGATTTTTATGGCTTGTGAAGTGGAATCCCTGTTTTATATTCTATTTCAAAAGAACTACTCCATGACCACACAAAATTAATGAGAATGTAGACTTTAATTCCATGAACCTAAATGACCCTATGTGAACAATAAAAGAGTTAATTTTCATAATTCAGAAATGTGAGAATATGTTAGGACAGCTGGCAAGGTTTTCTTATTTGTAGTACGTCAGCTTTCCTGATTATTTTTCACAGCAAGATATCATAGGAGGCACTTGGTCTTGTTTTTTTTTTTCAGCTGTTGGCTCCTGAAAGGAACTATGTAATGCAAATGCATGTGACTTTTGTCAAATCATGATACCCTCAACATCACGTATGTGGCTATATGAATATATAAATATGTGCATGTTTTATCATATTTTTTCTACTATTGTTATTTAGACTATTTGGATACACCCACAAAACCCTTCCTAACCAAGATTCTGCCTGTGCATCTGTTAATCGTTGCTAAAGTGCTGATATGAATTACACAAGACACATGGAATCCACCTCTCCCTTGACTGAGCATAACTTGCATGTTTTCATGTTACTGATATGATTAATAAGAGACAATTCAGGGAAACATGCAAGTTGTGCTTTGTCTTGGGGAAGGTGCATTCCAATGTCTTTTGTTAATGATATTAGTCATAAGCAATGATTGACAGATGATGTCACTGGCAGAATCGGTATGGGAGTTTGTTTGTGTTTCTGTTTGTCTTTTATGGGCATAGAAAAATTATTAGAATATATAGCACATATTTAGATATTCTTTTGGCCACAGAAGTGATGTTTACAGTATTATGAAGCAATACAAGGCAACATGCATTTGCATGGCATAGTCCCTTTAAGGTCTCTTGCTCATTGAGATTTTGGGAAGCAGGTATTTGACTCTCAAAAGTCTTAAGGTAATTCAAGCCGCATGAACACAGAGCAGGTGTAGATGGCTTAGTATGTTAACTTATGTTACGTATGACTACTTGTGCTTCTCGAAACACAGTACAGGCCTGAAAGGGCAGATGAAGGACAATTGTATTTGTTTTGTTTCTACCAAGTTCATGGTTGGGGCCTGTGGATATTGCCGTGCACAGATGAATTGCAGTGAAGCTTGTTCCTATTTTTGTATTCTGTTTGCAGAGACGCAAAAATAAGTGGATCACATGACTCATTATGAGTGTGTGATATTTTTCTGTGCCGCAAACAGCTAACAGCGCCTTATTCGTCATGATTCTTATATAGAAACTGATAAAATGATAGAAGGTTAGTTTTCTTACAACCATCTGTTTTGTAGTTATTACAGTTATCCTGACATCACTGGATATCGTGTTTTTAATGGCAATTGTCTTAATATGCATAAGATCACAGCTGCACCACCGAAACTTCCAGTAGTGTAAACAAATATCTCTACTTACGGGATTGTGCAATGAAAGCGGTACTATAGATCAAAAACATAAGGTTGGCCAGTCACTGGGGGAAGTGTGTTTCGCTTTTACAACATATTCATTCCAATGATTTGATGCAAATTTTATTGTTTGTTATGCAAAATGTTCTTTAAAGGTAAGTTTGGCAAAAATATGCATTGCTGTTGAGATATCCCAAAAGTGCCTATAGATTCATTGCTAACGTACGTGCAACTCTAACAAATTGCAAACAATATTGCACCACCATCTTCCAGAAATAAAGAGACCTTGAAGGTTATCCTGAGATTTGTTGATAAAGACCTGTCCAAGATATCTTTCATGAAAATTGAGTGCATGTACTTTCGAGTTCATTCTCATTCCATACAAAAATAGAGTTGGGCAGATTTTGTTTTTCTAATGGCAATCTTGACAAATCTGTCCTGCATGTTTAATACTATGACCTATTTTCTACAAGCTAGCCAAGGGTCTAATTGGAGGATAAGACACTTGATAAAGGGTAATTTAGTCAATTCATACCAAGAATTCTTTGAAGGATCTGTTTGTTTGTATTGCTTTCATTTGCAAAACAAAGCAAATTTGAAAGCTCATGTATTCCTTATTCTAAGGGATTAGTGGAAAGAGTAGGGTGCAATGGTCGTCCATTGACACCTAAGGTTGCTATTGTTTACAATGGCTCCTGCATGAAATAGAAAAAAGAGGAGAATTTATTGGTTAATTGGCTGTAGGACCTATCGTTTTATGATGAAGCACATTTTCTGGGTAGTAAGAGTTACCTGTATATTGGAAGGGCACGGAAATATGGCATTTTATTCTCATATGTTGTGCATTGGTAAGATGCTCTGAACAGAGGTTTATCTCCAGAGACGAGTGAAAACTCCAGAAATGTGTTTTCATTAAAAAAAAAGAAAAGACAAGTAAAATACCATTCATTGCACTCCACGTACATATTTAAATTTGGGGTGGCTTTATTTTCTGAATTTAAAGAAATCTCCAAGTGTCAATGTGACAGTGACATGAAACAGATTTATGTGGACTATCATGGATTGACATAGATTATTTAGATTGGGGTCTATTTTTACAGTACTTCATAAAATTTCGGTTGTGAAATACGTTGAATTGTTATGACTATCAAAGGCCTGATTAGTTTGATTTCTTCCATTGTCTACCTCAGAACTTTACGAATTCCTCATAAACAAAGACTTTTTTTTTCATTTAGAACGATACACCTTAATATATAGATTTGATATATTGATCAAATGCCCCGTCTTGCTCTTTTTGTCGCATGGAACTCAATTTGAAGAATTGTTAGCCCTAATGTTTAATGTACATATTTTCATAGTATTTTCACGAGTATTGTGCAAGATGTATACAGTGTCACCGTTACTCCAAGTCGAGTTCTCCTATACAAAGTTTGTTGGCATGATAATGTGAAACGTGAAAGCTCATAAAAGTTGCAGCCCTGCTTGACGTAGTGCTAAGACTGAAGTGTGTGAAAGAACATATTTGTGCATGTGGTGCTATATTGATTGCTGCCTTGTATTGTACTATATAGCATGCATTGACTTTTTTTTTTGACAGATTGATAACACCATGTGTTGATGACATAAGACTGTCTTTATTTGACATAGATGAGTCTTTCGAAACTACAGAAATGTAAATGTAAAACGTGATTTTGAGTGTTGTAGATGTAGAACATTAGTCCTGAAGAAGGAAGCCGAGACCCATGGGAGTTTTGATACCATTGTACCTGTAATACCTCACTGTATGTCGTGTAAATCATCAAATTAAGTGAATATTATGTGTAATGGGGTTTAATAATGTATTTTATTGTTCGTTTACAGAAAATTTGGGATATTAGAATTATATTCTGTAAAAATTCACGATGTAGAATGATGTTTGAAAACTGTTAGTACTTTGAATAGGTCAACCGTGAAAATTTCTTTTTGTCTTTTTCTTTTTACCACAGCAAATGCGTCGTGTATAAAGTAATAAGCTGCAGCTCAGACTAAACGATTGCCAATGTTTCACAATACAGTTAGGTAGTGTTTTCATCACCACAAAAGTAAATTTGTTTCCAATACGAGCGCTTTAAGGAAAACGTACCTAAGAAAAGAAAAAGGTGTTATGCTTTTGTTTTGTTATCTTAGAATATTCTCTTCAATGCGAAATATTTCACAGTTCTAGTTCACTACACTCCAGAATTACTCAAACTTTTTAAATCAGAGGTGATTCGCTTTTCTTACAAGTAAAACAACAAAAAACAGACAGACCTTTTTGCCAAACATTGAAAGCAGAGTAAAGTGAGAAAGTCCATGACATAAATTTGGCATGATTTTCACCGCAGTGACATATTAAGGCAATTGTATGAGTCAATGCTTTGCAAATAATATTGGTTTGTAATTAAGATAACGTTGTTCTGATCGATAATGTGCACCATCAGCGCAAAAGTTAGAATTCTGCAACTTTAACGCGACTAAAAATAAATAATGCTGATTATTTCATTGAAGAACTGACTGGGGAACATTAATTGTGAAGTGATGAAATCATACCCTCGATTATGCCTTATGACCAATATTTTTATTGTGAGTTAGCTCTGTGTTCAACTTCAGGAGACAGAAAACGTAATAGACCTTTCCCGCTACTTAGATTCATGCGCGCGGAATGATGTACCGCTACTACCTGCACTTCAACATCTCTTTCATTTGAAGACAGACCTGTCGTAGACTGTCAAATCAGTGTTCATACCCCTCGCTGCTGTTCAAGTCTTTGCAGAACGGTTCACATCGGAAACTGTCAGAAGGGATTAATATTTTGGTTGAGTCTCTGCGTCCATTTATGGTGATCCTCCAGAAGATGTTTGATTTGTAAGAAAAGCTCGCTAGAATAATACAATTACATTGTACATATTACACGGTAACTACTGGATTCTCGCGGAATTTCTGATATCAGTGTATGAAAGACACGAGTACATGTGTATTGAGTATTTCTGCATCGCTATATAAGTGTACATTACTATTGCTTTCCTTTTCACGCATTTGATATAAGCGGCCTTAACAAGAATTAGAACGGCTTATCGCAGTACAGTTGAAAATACATGTATGCAGATGTTTGCCAACACCGACGAGAAGTCAACAATATCAGTTGTCGCTAGGGCCGATATACATATTTGATTTTCTTACCAATATAGTATAGTAAAATCTTTCCCCTTTTTATTCCTTCGTAGGGAAGACTAGATAAAGTCACTAAAATGTATACTGTACATGTAGTAGCGTAACTACTGTACAGTGTATATCGTAGTCGTACAATATTTCCAACATGTTCGCTTTGAAAGTGATGACATAAAGAAATATACAGTAGTTATCATAATACATTGTAGCGATTATAATGATGATATGATGATTGTTATTTATCATGTTGCATGTATTATAATGTAATAATTATTTTCATGATGCATGATATTCATCTTTCAACATATAGCACTTGAACATCTAGTCACACGTTATGAATGATTGATGTATAGCCTATTATACGCATAGCAATCTTTACGCGATTAATTAATGTAATTTCTTGTCAATCGTATGCATAAACACGAGGCTTTTCATTGCTGTATTACCACTGTTAATACAAAGATTAAAAATTGCTTACGAGTGTCAGCTATATTATACAGTCATTTCTGCTCTTTTTTTGAAGGTACGGCACGTAATATACTCTGTGTAAATCAAGTAAGTGTATATCCGTGAATAGAATACAGGGTTAATTCCAAATGGATTAATGATGCTTAAAGGGGGAGTCCACTTCAAAAATAATCTTGCTTGAATCGAATTTAAAAAAAAAATAGGAGGAACAGGATAGTAAAAGTTTGACCAAATTACTATTAAATACAAGAAAGTTATTAAATTTTTAGACAATGTCACATATCAAACAAGTTGACAACTCCACGATGTAGCAGATCACCTTCCATTTACCTTGTGCATAAAGTTCTATATAATCTTATTTAATCATTGTTGATAGATTATATCGTTCCATGCAGCGGTTGTATAAAAGCACATTAGAATGATTGTAATGATAGTATAGTGATAATAATAATAATAATGATGTTAATGTTTGATTGGAAATTTACTTGATGTGGAAACGTTCTATATTTTTATAGTGTAGGATTTACAGAGCAAATATGGGATGAAATCGCTTGTGACTTTACGAAATTTCCCATTTCTATTCGATTGATCATAACTTCAAAAATCATAAGTTATTTACTACAGTTTGACTGTCCAGCTCCTCCGGTTTATTTTATTTTGTTTTGTGTGTTGTGTTTTGTGTTTGTGTTTGTGTTTTTTGCTTCTATTCACACAAACTGATTTTCAGGGTGGACTTCCCCTTTAAGGACTATAATGAAGAAAGTCTCGAATGATAACCTGGAGCTGTAAATTGCGATCCGCTGATTATAGCGGAAACATTTTCAAGATGATTTTTTTTTCTTGTGGCAGATTATGATTATTTTGATGTCATTGAAATTGTTAATCCTGTTTTCTTATCATTATATACATGTAAAGTTCCATTTGATGTTCGACAGTCTGCTGTGTATTTTGCTGTCTTCTTTTGTGTTTAGAAGTATTGATAACGGTGTATATAATTTGTAGTTGTTATCTCTGAAAATAAATTGAGAAGCAGTTGTTTTCTGGATTTTTTTCTTAAACAAGACATATTGAATATATGTATTTCATTGTATATGATGTAGAGTATTTAATCATTAATTCATAAGTGTGTGTGTGTGTGTGTGTGTGTGTGTGTGTGTGTGTGTGTATGTGTGTGTGTTATACCGATGTTAGAATGGTCCATATCATTATGTTGGCGTGACTGGTGACGAGTGTGTAGGCGCTGTGCAGCTTCTTTTTTTTTTATCAGACATTATTCGAGTATGTGTGGGTATACTTGAGCTTCGTACCCCATCAATAAATTGTTAGGTCTTCTATGCTTAACATAACGATAGAAAGAAATCAAACGACAATCAAACAGGGCATCACATTCCACTAATTACGTGTACATTGGCACAGAAGGCTGATTAATTTCGTATTTTTGATATGACTATAGATTCAAGAAGGGACAATGTAATATTGCACTACATGACGGTATTTGAAAATAAATGAACCTCCGTCTTTGATATTTCCCGTGTTTGCTCTAAATTCGTTCGACATTGCGTTCAATAAGTGGCCCAACTTTTCAAGTGAACTTACAGCATCACCTTTATAGTGGTATGGGATGTCATCTGGTTAAGACACAAAGGCCCGCAGGGGTAATGCGATGACTCGTGTCAAAAAATGCTTGGCGAAAGACTGAAATCGATCAAAAGTTAAGCAGCAGAGAGCTTGGACATTCTTGATATTATTTTGTTAGTTTTTATGAAAGAACGTTTCCTGAATTTAAAAAAAAGTGACTTGTTTGAAAATTGAAGATCTTGGAAACGACGAAGCAGCTATTTTCAATGAATATATATCAACATAGTTAATTTATTGACTGACTTTGATTTTGAAAGAAAACCAAATTAAACCTTCGAAGAAGAGAGCACTATCGAAAATGTCTGTTTACCTTATTTTTTTTTCCAATGGAATACAGAAGCAAAGTGCCATGTCAATGATTGTTTTGTCAGACAGCGTTTGGTTTCAAAATCGTAATAAAAAAGCGGCAATACCTCGCTCATCAATTTACAAACTCGAATTAAGATAGAGATGTCCCTCTGATAGCGTAACGTGAACGTGCATTCTCTTCATTGCAAGTTTTCCCACAAGAAATTGTTTGACAATTCGTATTTGTATACATTCATGCAAAATGCATTGTATTTGTGAAATACAGTCAATCTCGCCTAGGTCGAATCTTAAGGGCTGTGCAGTACTGGTTGAGGTGGGGATTCATGTTTTGAACATTTCTAAGTGAGATAATGAGAAACCTCTTATGAAATATGAAAGAGCATGTAAATTTGAGAAGGATTCAACGTTTATTTGATGAAAATTGGTTTTCAAATGGCTGAGATATCTCAAAAAGTGATAATAATAAAAGACTACAGGCCACGCTTTAATTGGGATCGCTTTGTTTCACATTGTTTTTTTTTTTGGGGGGGGGGGGTTATCTCAGCCATTTCCAAACCGAATTTCATCAAATAAACTTTTGATAACCCTTAGAATGGCATGCTCTCTGAAAACATTAAAAGCTAAATCCTCACCTCGACCAAGACTGTACACACCTTTCCGGTATCTACGGGGGGGGGGGGGGGGGGGGGGGGGGCAAGGGGGGGGGGGTGCCCCGGGCGCCACTCCTTGGGGGCACCGAAAACGGGAAAAAAACTCGCCAGGACGGGGGGGGGGGAGAAAACCAAATCAACAAGATAACAAAAAAAAAAATGGCAATGTGGCAACCTTTCCGGGCATACGGGACTGCGAAGTACCTGCGTGGGAGTTGCCTGCGAGGTGCTGCCAAGGGCCTCCTACTGGCGTTATGCGTGGATCTCTCCGGACATCCCCGCGACTCACCCGGAAACAAATTTGGTCATGCTCAAAACTTGGCTACGGTTGAATCGGACTTGCGTGCGTACCTCCGGGCAACTACAGGCAAGATACGCGCTAGGTACTGTCAGATGTAGACCAACTGCGGAGAACTCCGGGTAGCAAAGTCAAGCCGCAAAACTTTCCCAGATGCGGTATGACAAAATTAGGCCTTGAACATGCTCAAAACTTGTTCCGAGTGAGTCATGGGGGTTCGCCCGCAGAGGTACACGCAGAATACCAGTATGAGACCCTTACAAGCAGCACCTCGCAGGCAACTCCAACACAGGTACATCTCAGTACCTGTAAGTCGCTCGTAACAGCCAAATGTATCTGTTTCAAAGCTTTTACGCAGGTCACACGGAATACGCACAAGTAGAAGGTATGTAGTACGTGACTATTAGGTAATAAACAGGTGCGAAACTCGCAAACGTTTTCGTCCGCCCGCGGAAAACTCTCCTGCGTGCGGAAAAATCCCTCCTCGCAACAAGCTCGGTTAGCTTCCCCGGAAAGGTGTGACACGGCCTTTAAGAAAATCATTCGACTTACGTGAACTTCGACTTACACAATAGAATTTACACGTACACTGTATTTTTGTCTCTACTAGTATTCATATTCGGGTAGAATTTATCTTCGACCTAGCAATTTTTTTCGAGTTATGCGATCTTTGACTATATAGATCCTTATCTTTTACCCTGCATATCTTGTTAAGGTGAATGAGCCTATTGAAAGCCCTTATAAACACATTTTACTTATTTCCATACTTGTACAAGCTTTGCATTAATGTCATGGAGCTCCTATTTCATCACAAAAACACTTTTACCAAAGAATGAAAGAAAAACCCTCAATTAATATCCATCGCCCTTACCACCACCATGTCAGTTTTGATCAAGGTCACCTTCATTATCCCGACCTCCCTGATCAATACGACAGTCCTCGACCCTCGACGAAGAATAGCCATCTCTTGCAGAAGTCATGTTTAAATATAAACGTAAAGTTACCGTCTGACACAAGTAAAAAAAAAGGGTAATCATCGACCTAACCAGTTCTGTTGACAGTAATCAACTTTACAGAGACTAAATTATATCATCGCTTCTAAGCGACCATGCGCCAATAAACGTCTTAGATTCTTAAAAGCATGTTTTGTCACATGTATGTTTGCATGTATGTACACTCGAGGGGTCTAATGAATAGATTTACTAATATTCTCGTGTTTGAATTACACAATTTCAGGTTGTTTATAAACGAAAAAGTCACGAGCAAATGCTACGTATTCAATATCTCCACATCACTTTCACTTGCCCTTAAAAGTAAAAATTCATTAAAAATGTTTATCCAGGTGCTAATAAAATGTTACAGGTTTGCACGCACACCATTACTCAAAATAAATCACAAACACAAACAAACTCGTGAAAGCAACGTCATCCTTTGCGTAATGTTACCACTCCATTAATAGTACCATCTGATTTAATTCCATGCCCAGCCAACCCCCAACGTTAGGTCACGAGATCTTATGAAGTGATATGACCACTTGGAAGCACAAAATATAATAGTGACGTCAGTGAACCTTAAAGGACGCAAGATGGTCAAGTGACGTAGAGAGGTCTGACAATCTACAGTAGATCTGCAAGGTGATCTATCACTTGGTCTACTCCCACTTCGTCTAATAGCCATTTCTAGTCTCATTTAACCCACATGGTCTAATCCTGTTTCGTCTACATACCAACCAATTCTTTATAATGATCATATTAGTCCAATTGCCACTAAACCTGATTAGGGCCTACTAGTTGGTCTACTTCCAGATGGACTACGCCCACTTCGCGTAATACCCACAGTTTATTAGACAAAATGGGAAAAGGTCCAAGGAGAAAAACTGCAATTACACAATCTGGTCATTAGACAAATGATAAGTAGCCAAACCGGGCATAAATTAGACCAAGTGAGAAGTAGACCAAACTGGCATTAGACGACATTGATAGAGTTTAGCCGTAGTGGTATTAGCCGAACTGATGGGAAGTAGACCATCTGGATAACAGACCAAGTGGAAATAAACCAATTTGCAAGACCTACAGTCGACAGGTAGCGCCAACGTCATATCTTGTCATCTCACTTAATGTCATCTTTTAAAAATCTACCGACAACCACAAACACGATGTATTACAGACTTGACACCAACAAACACAACGGGCGAAAGAGCACTTTGCGCACTCGTGAAATTCATTAGCGAAGCCATTAGTGTCATACGTCACTGCCACACCAACTTTCAAAAACTTATCATTATTCTAAAGAATTAGTTTTGTCTGTCTATACCTGACTACCCGAGATGACCTTTTTCCCCTTCCTGGTATAATCCAAGTAGATTACCATGACAACCAAGTCGCTAATGATCTTTAAATAGCACATGAAGACGCTTCCATCGTGATTCTCCTCTTTTGATGGACAATTTGAATAGACATGGAGACACTGAAAACACGGTATATTAAGTAGGTTTCAATGTAGCTACCCTAAGAAAAGAAATCCACAGTAAATCCCAAGGGCATCTTCTTTTATCAAGAGGGTGGATACGTCGGTATTCAATGTTCCGTTCAAAAGCGTTAATGTATCTCTTGACAAACCCTAAGTACTTTCAAGAGGATATAGAAAGGAGTAGATTGCTTTCAATTTGTTATGCGTGAATATAAAAGTCTTTCATTGCTTCCATCCATTATTGTGATGGGAGAAGAAGACGCCAAGGGCATTATACACTTATAGACGAACTTTTGTACTATAGAAAGCAGACAAATCATTCAACTCGATTTCTTTAAATCGAGGAACCTTTCGGTTCTTTACGTCTTTATATATGTTTTTTCACGGATCATTTCCTTGACAGCAAAAAGATAAAAAGAAAATGATCTAGACATATTACATTAGAAAAAAGTTTTCCTCGTTCTGAAATCGATGAATTGAGTTGGCGCTTCCGATATCATATCTGCCTACGCAAGTAATTATGCGTATTGTCACAAAAATGTTGATATTTCAAACTTCAGGTCTTTTATTTATTGTTCCATATTCCCCATTTCATACAATACCTTACATTAAATTTTAATTTCTAGGAAGAAATATAACGCAATTAGTCAATTTGAGAAGGAAAAAATACACAAATGCATGTAATATGAGGGACCTGCTAAAAAGTTGGAGCTTATGGAATGTAAGCTCCGAAGAATTCGTTTTGAAGAGCTTGCTAGAGCATATCAACAACGAAAATTTACGAGCATATACGAGAAACAGTTGATATTGTAATAATAATAATAATAATAATAATAATAATAATAATAAAAAGACATTTATATTGCGCAGCTACTATAATGATATACTCTACTGCGCATTACAAAATGACATGCATACAAGAAATTCAAACAGAAAATACACTACTTCAAGAGATGACTTTTTAACCTGGTCTTAAACTCATCAATTGTAACTGCTTGTCTTACAAACAAAGGGAGTTTATTCCATAATTTTGGTGCAGCGTACAAAAATGCCCTGTCACCAAGAGTAACTTTTGATTTCCCCGATGGATATTTCAATAATGTTTGATCCCGTGAACTTCGAAGATGATAAAATGTTTGAAATGATGTTTTTAACTCTACAAGTTCCTGTATGTACACTGGTGCTGTACCATGAATAGCTCTATATACAATTAGCAGAGTTTTAAATATGATTCTCTGCTTTACAGGCAACCAATGTAATGCACGCAGTAATGGACGACAATGAGAAAAACGAGGAGAATTACAAACTAATCTAGCACATGCATTTTGCACCCTTTGTAGTTTACCTAACTGATTATGAGGTAAACCATAAAATAAACTGTTACAATAATCCAATCTGCTTGTGACAAACGCATGGATGATTTTTTCAGTACTTTCCCGTGTCAAATGCTTCCGAATATGTACCATATTAAACAAATGATAACATGAATTTTTACATACTTCAGAGATATGTCTGTCAAAAGCTAGGCGTGAATCAAACCACACTCCCAGATTCCGTGCAGAATCAACAGGATAAATATCAACATCAATCACTTTCAGGCTTTCAGTGCGTAATTTTGAAACTTGCTGTTGAGTGCCACATATTACAAATTCGGTTTTCTTATCATTGAGTAGAAGATTGTTGGATAATAACCAATTGTGAAGATGCACAATACATCGCTCTATAATAGACATTCAGTCAAAAAGAGCAAAAATGAACTAACGTAGTGCACAAAACAATGCAAAAAATATCACAGTCTTCATGACGAAACCTATGGTAACATAGCTCAGCAACTATTTTGGTCAAACAAATTGTTAAGGGTACAAGAGTAACAGCTGTAAAAGTTAATCAAATATCTTTACACGTGTTTGCCTAACAAAAATAAAATCTTCGGTATTTTGGATTAAAACTTTGAACTAAACAGGAAAAATGTTCACGCGAAATTTGTTTTTTTTTTCATAAATCACATACGCCCATTATTCATATTCTAATGTTGATGAGAGGTACTAATACCACGAATATGAAAACATATCTCCCGATTCTTGGAATTCTTCAGACTACGTATTGTTCTGTTCAACTCATTCCTGTATTAGACAGTCAGTTTGTCTGTATATTGGGTGAATTAGTGATTTCCCTTTAATGTTTCACATTTTTCCACTTGTAAAGTTAGTTTATATCCATTCATACTTTAAATTCTGTTGTTAACATTTCAGGGTAATTAACATTTTAAATTTTCTACTTATATGAAATATCCTGAACACTCTAGGAATCGTTCAATTTGATGGAATCTATGGCAAGTATAAAAGCAGACATTCTAGTTTGCGACCAAAATGTGAATTTAGATGTCAGTGTCTTGACCGAACTACTGGGTTTGTGCTGATTTATTGATATAAATTCATTTCCCCTAGTGTTTACAAAAACAAAGAGACGTTCATAAGGTCAATTATTACTGTTAGTCTGTTACAATACAATGACATTTTGTTTTCCATGACGTAAATGATAGTCAAAACATATCCATCGTAGAAAGAAAAAAAAAAGCTAATGCAAAACAAAAATTATTTAGAACGAAAGTAAGGGTACCTAAATTGAAAGCACAGCTATTTTTTCTTCGTCCCCCAAATATAGGCCTACATGACGTGTAGTTACATTAACTAGTGTTTCAGTTTTTCACACTATCAATCTAGGAAAAATAGGTTCAGCTTTGCACCTTTCAGACCAGTGTCGCAATGGGAGCAAGGTGCATTGTGCCCACTTTCTGGTTTGAAAAGTGCGCAGGTGCACCCGTAAAGGTGCTCCCAGTGTGCCAGTGGTAAAGATTCAAACTTGAACCTATTTTTTTTTTTTTTTCTATAGAGGGTACTTTTTCTGTTTGTTAAAGGGATGGTGCAGTTTCGGTTGAGATTAGGCTTCTGGTTCAAACTTTTTTGATGATTCTTTGAGATAATGCGAAACCTCCTATAAAGTATGAATGAACATACCTATGAAAAAATCAAAGTTTATTACTTAATGGAAATTGGGTTTGGAATGACAGAGATATCCAAATCAATGCAATCCTAATAAAAGGTGGTACCCACCTTTTATTAGGGTGGTTTTGTCTTATCTTGTTTTGTTTTGTGGTGTGTTTTTTTTTTTTGGATATCTCAGCCCTTTTAAGGCAGATGTTTCATCAAACATGTCAAATAAACTGTGAATTCCTCTTGAATAAGACTGTATGCTTCTTAATTTTTCAGAAAGGGATATGTAATTATTTTACAAAAAAAAGTTAAAAGCTGAATCCTCACCTCAACCATGGACCTACAACAAATAGGAGTGTTTACGTCCCCATGCAAAGTGTATGTGTGTGTGTGTGTGGATGTGTGTGTGCGTGCGTGTGTTCTGTCACTCAACGTCTCTGCGCATGCGGAGTTGCGTGTGTGTGTGTGTGTGTGTGTGTGTGTGTATGTGTGTGTGTGTGAGAGAGAGAGAGAGAGAGAGAGTCCGTATTCGCAAGAGTTTGTAAAGTACACCTGTTTGCTGTTCAACGTTTAAGGGCTTTTTACACTTGTAAATTTTCGCTTAGTCCCGTACCAACGGTGGGGCTAAGGGGGGGGGGGGGGGGCCTTAGCCCACTTTCTGTTTACACTCGTTTTTGCCAAAGTGGGCTAGCCCCACCGATAGTCCGGTACTATCTGGCCCTGCAAAATAGCAGGGTTAGCACCGCAATTGCGGTGCCAAGCAAGTGAGTGTAAACAGAACGAAAAAATAATCCTGGGCTAAGCGACGGAGACGAAGTCCGACCCTCACTGACCAATCAGAAACGAGGTAATCAAGTGCTGCCGGTGCGTGCGTGTACGTGTACAGTACACAGCGTAATCATGAATATTCATGTGGCTCGGAAAGTACCGGACTAAGAAATACGAGTGTAAAAAGGTCAATTTTTCCTTAGCCCCGGACAAGAGCTTAGTACGGGACTAATTGGCGAGTGTAAAAAGCTGAAAAAATTGGTACGGGACTAACGATAGTCCTGGGTCAGAGAAAGTCCGGGGTTAAGAAACACAAGTGTAAAAAGGGCTTTACATAATAGTGTCACTGTGCGCGCGCGCGTGTGTGTGTAGGTGTGTGCGTGTGTGTGTGTGTGTGTGTGTGTGTGGTGAGAGAGTGTGTGTGTACATGCTATATACCTGTTAGAGGCTTTTCACCAGGTTAGTTATGTGTGATCATGTGGTTCGTTTTGTTCAACCAGAATATGCTATAAAACATTAGAATTATTCAATTTTGATATCAAGTAATGTTGAGATCGCCATTGGGAATAAAGCCTGTCGATCTGACTCTTGCACGGAAACTTCTATCGGTAAGAATATTGTGTTCCTAATTGCATGGCGCACATCAAAAATTAATTCTCTTTTCCTGCGAGTGTTTGCTTCGTCCCGTTGTTTTATTGAACAAATCTCTCTCAGACTGCCAGCCCACAATTCAATGGATCGTTATCCTGTAGATCTTTAACTATAACAGAGTGGGTTTTTTTTTTCGCCCTTTTAGTTCGGTCAAAGAAATAGCATCCAAGAGTAAGCTCTTCTTTCTTTAGTTTGTTAAGAGTAGAAATCTCCATTAAAGAGAAAATAGCTTGATCTTTTTTTTATACTATCACAACCTCTATTTAGGGAATTTTTTTTCAGCATAAAGGAATCAATTCCATCAAATTAACCGGCATTCAGCGCCACCGTACAAAGAAAAATCGTCGACTTTTCCCCCACAGTAAATCATGGTCTGCTTCAGTTTCTATGATCATAAGATGTATTATCATGCAACAAATTATTCAAACCATCAGAACCATGGAAGCACCAGTACTCACCACGCTCGCAAGACAATCAGACATCCTCTTTGAGAACCTTACTACCACAGTGTTTCCTCCCGAGTCAAGCGTCCCCACGCTATTCTCCACATCAGAGCTGAGTTTTGTGATCTTCACGTTAGCAGCGATCTCGCTCTGCGGCATCGTGGGGAACGTCTGTACAGTTCTTGCCGTCCTCGTATCCCCTCAACTCCAGACGACCACGAATGTGTTCGTTGTCAGCCTCAGTATCAATGACTTTCTTTCGTGCCTGACCCTACCGTTCCAGATCCTAACCATTGTGAGAGGTAAGGTTCTCCCGGATTGGTTCTGTCAGATACTTGGAGCAGTGCTGATGTCTTCGATTGGAACGAGTGCTCTCACTTTGTCTATGATTGCTATTAATCGTTGGTTCCTGATCACCAAAGGTCGACATGTGTATGCCAGAGTGTACAACAAGAAAAATACAAGCCTGATGATTGTCTTTGTCTGGTCTTACAGCTTCTTCATGTGTGCTGGTGTTTCTTATTTCGGACCTGGAAGGATGGGATATTCTAGAGTCGGATGGCCACATCTGTGTACATATTACGAAGACGGTGCTGATTCTTATTCCACGGTGATGGCAACCACCACCTTGTTCCCAGCGTTCATAATCACATCTGGATTTTATGTCGACATCTTGCGTTACGTTCGATATCATCATCGACAGCTATTGTCGATTACGAAAGACAAGTCGCCTCAGTCGGCAGCTGTTTCGGGATGCAGGGATGGACAAGTCAACACTATCTGCCGAGGTGACGGCAGTACGGCAGCTGAAAGAATGCGGGCCCAAATCAACAAGAGGGAAATTGAAGTCACCAAAAATCTCTTCATCATTTTCTGCGCCTTCTTTTGCTGTCTCATGCCAAGTTGTATCGCCTTCAGCATACAAGGTGTTCATAAGGAAGCTTTTTACATTGGCATATTTCTCTTGATAAATGGCTGCGTGAATCCGTTCATATATGCTTTCAAACATCCACAGTATAAAGCAGCCTTCAAAGCCATTATCAACTGTCGCATAAAACAACTGCAGAAAGATGGAAAATAGCCTACACTACTAATGTAGTTTAACTGGAAGGTAACATTTGCGATTGCATTTGATCTCAGATAGCAGTTGCTTGGAAGATAAATAAGTTTTTCACTATAGGTAGGCATATAGGGGTCGTTTTACAGATGAGATTCTGGTCACCTTTTGTCGGTCAAGTAACTCGTAAAATACACCAATCATCTTGTTTCATAAAACTCAATCATTTTGATTTCTCATTCTGCTGCACCCGTAAGTGTTTACATTGAATCAATTGACTTTTTTTGTTTTTGGTTCCATGTATTTTGATTTTATTTTGCTCAAAACTAGAATGCTATGAAGATTATGATGATATCCCACGAAAACATGTATCGCTCCCAACATTCCTAACAACCGATCTTATGCTAAATCTGAAATATCCATAACTTTGCTGTTTTGAAGGAGGAAAGGTACACATTCGTACCCCTTCGTTAGTTGGCTTTTAGTTCTTTTGATATCTTAGCGTACAAACGTCACGTAGGCCCGTATATAGGAGAGGTTCATCAGTGAATTTTCTGAAAACACTTCAAAGAGATCGAGAAAATGTATGTACACCCGCAGTTAATGAGTGTCCAACAAAAAGGATCAGCAGTGCAGATGAAAATGTTCGAGACTTTTCCTTTACATCAGGTGATGTTCAAAATAATTATGAATACTGCGAATTGAATTGAAAGTATAATGCTTTGGCGTTTAAAACATCAGCCAACAAAAGCAAAATAACGGGAGAGCTACAAGTATCATAAACAAGACAAAGAACTATTCTAGCTTCAGCTTCACCCATGTCACCTGTATCTATAAGGACCCGTGATTGAGTTGTGTTTGGAAATGTTTCTATCAGCAGAGAGATGCAATTGACATTACTGTCGTATAAAGTTCCAGAGCAAATATCCAAGACAGCATTCTTGACTTCTCGAAATCCAACTACATGTAATTCTTTTTTAATGCTATAAAGAAACAGGCCTTAGAGAAATGCAGGTAGACGCATTTATGATCATGTGATGCACCAGTTTTGCAAGTTTATGATTATTTCAACGTCAATTTGCAATTTGACAACTTTCACAATCCTATTTCTACTTGAAAAACTCTAATTAACAAGATGTTAACATCTATACTGATTGATAAAACTGTAACCAAACTTTGCATGTATGAACTTTAAAAATGTGAAGTCATGTCTTTTAGTATTTCAGGTAGTAAACATGGCAACTTTCATTTCACAAGGACTCATCGTAACCTTTATCAACCCGATGCGTTAGGCTGTTTTCCGAGACCAGCCATAGCTTTCAGCATGTAAATATAGACATTTGAAAGGTTTCATGGACCAATTTCCCTATCAACTGCAAAACCACCAATACTTAATTCCAAACTTAAACGGCTAACAAACACAAAAGACTCTTTTACAACATTGGAAAAATCTAATTTAACATAATTATTCTCAAGTGCAAAAATGTCAGGCAAAAATATGGTTATGGTTATGTTATAGTACAAACGCATTCACATACACACACGCACTCATAAATAAATAAATAAATAAATAAATGTATATATGTATACATACATATGTATTATATGCATGTCCCTATACATAAATATATGTGTGTATATATATATATATATATATATACATATATACATATATATATATTAATTTGTGTTCATATGTGTGTTTGATAAATAAATACATGCATACATATGACCGTATGTTGTTTAGTGGTATCTTTTTTTCGTGTGTTAAGTCTCTGAATCACATTCGGAAAAGTTGTGAGGAAAAACTGACGCGCACACCTATCCCTCGCAGCAGTTGTACACCAAACATGTGTTGTCAATTGACATTTAAATATAGGATCAGGCAAGATATAGCAATGATATATATTTGCACTTTGTGTCTGTGATGTGTTACCCTTTGTTTATTTCATAAACGTCGTAATATCGATATTCTGATAAAAACCCTAAGGATTAGAGTGTCCTATTTATCAGATATTTCGATTCATAATTCATGAAACTTTTTCACAAAGTGTGTTTTTCTAAAAAATAAACTATGATTTACTAAGCTCATAAGTCACTTTTTAAACCATACATTTTTAGTGTCATTGATAAAAATTGATGTATGTTTCCTGCGAATATGCTGAATGGTGGTAACGAAGCCTGTCTCCATTCGATGTCATATGTAGTGTAATTTGTTTTATATGTTGTTAAGATGTGTCCATAGTGCACGTGTGTTTTATGCATAACTCGGACAAATAAAGAAATGAAATGAAGGGAAAGAAAATGTATGTGAAAGGCTTGACTTGAGAAGTTATTTCTCTAAAGAAAACAGAAATAAAAATCCAGAGAACGTATTCTGCACTAGTGGCCAAACATTCGACAGTGGAGGAAAATTAACAACTTGTGCCTAATATGCCGTGAAATAGAGAAAATCAAAAAGTAATTGCTGAGATAATAATTATTACAACTTGTAGTTGAAATTCATCTAGTCATACAGTCGGGTTAGTGACAAGACCTATGAAAGTACTGTTTCCACTCGTGACAAGAAAATGATATTCATCGATTGTTATAGTGTTATTAAGCGTTTCTGGGTAATTTCAATGCACATTACTTTATCTTTCCAAGATCACAAAGCGTGTCTTGCCAGTAGCAAGCTTGCATGCCTGTTTCAAATCATGGCCAGAACTGATAGCCATGACATCATTGAAGACTTATATCAACCGTAAAATTCCATCTTACGATATGGCCGTTTATGTCTTTCATTTGTTTTTTGGTTTAATTGTACTATGTTTGTTTTTGTCTTGTGCGATTCATCCAAAGCGAACAAGTCACGCGATAATCACATGCTCAGGCTTTCTTTGTATTGGAAGGATATGGTAATATGGCATTTTATTCTCATATGTTGTGCATTGGTAAGATGCTCTGAACAGAGGTTTATCTCCAGAGAAGAGTGAAAATTCCAGAAATGTGTTTTCATTTAAAAAAAAGACAAGTAAAATACCATTCATTGCACTACCCGTACATATTTAAATTTGGGGTGTTTTTTCCGAATGCAGAGAAATCTCCAAGTGTCAATGTTACAATGACATGAAACAGATTTGTATGGACAGTGAGTGACATGAATTATTTAGATTCCTGGAGGAAAGGAAAGATATCTTTGGGGTCTACTTTTACAGTACTTCATAGAATTTCAGTTGTAAATATAATGTTGAATTGTTATGACTATTAAAGGCCTGATTAGTTTGATTTCTTCCATTGTCTACCTCGGAACCTTACGAATTCATCATAAACAAAGAAATATTTTTTTCGTTTAGAACCGATACACCTTAATATATAGATTTAATATGTAGATCAAATGCCCGGTCTTGCTCTTTTTGTCGCATTTGAATAGTCGAACTCAATGAAGACTTGTAAGCACTAATGTTTGATGTACATATTTTCATGGTATTTTCACGAGTATTGTGCAAGATGTATACAGTGTCACCGTTACTCCAAGTCGAGTTCTCCTGTACAAAGTTTGTTGGCATGATAATGTGAAACGTGAAAGCCCATAAAAAAGTTGCAGCCCTGCTTAACGTAGTGCTAAGACTGAAGTGTGTGAAAGAACATGAGAACTTATTTTTGCTTGTGGTGCTAATGATTGCTGCCTTGTATTAATCGTGCTCTATAGCATGCATTGACTTTTTTTTTGAGATGGATAACACCATGTGTTGATGACATGAGACAGTCTTTATTTGACATAGATGAGCCTTTTGAAAATACATGTAAATGTATGACGTGATTTTAAGTGTTGTAGATGTAGAATATTGGTCCTGAAGGAGGGAGCTGAGACCCATGGGAGTTTTGATACCGTTGAACTCGTAATACCTCACTGTGAGTCGTGTTGATCATCAACTTGTGAATATTATGCGTAATGGGGTTTGATAATATAAAATATTTTACTGTTTGCAGAAAATTTGGGATATTAGAATTTCATTCTGTAAAAAAAAAAAAAAAAAAAAAAATCACCAAGCAGAATGATGTTTGAAAAGAGTAACAAAAAAGCCAAACTGTTAGTACTTTGAATAGGTCAACCGTGAAAATTTTCGTTTTGCCTTTCTCTTTCTATCACAGCAAATGCGTCTTGTACAAGGCAATAAGCCACGTCTATAGGAGAAAGATCATCAATTTTTCACAATACATTATACAGTTTTGAAATGTTTTCATCACCACAAAAGTAAATTTGTTTCGAATACTAGCGCTTTAAGGAAAACGTATCTGAGAAAAGAGAAAGGTGGTATGCTTTTGTTTTAGTATCTTAGAATATTCTCTTTGATGCGAAATATTTCACAATTCTAGTTCACTTCGCTCCAGGATTACTCAAACTATGTTAAATCAGAGGTGATTCGCTTTTCTTGTAAGTAAAATAACAACTAGCAGACAGAAAGACGTTTCTGCCAAACATTGAAAGCGTGCAGAGTAAAATGAGAACCCATGACATAAATTTGACATAATTTTCACCGCAATGACATATTAAGGCAATTATATTGGGCAATGCCTTACAAATAATACTGGTTTGTAATTACGGATGATGTATTTTGATCGATGATGTGCACCTTCAGTGCAAAAGTTAGCATTACTGAATTCTGCAACGATTTGACGCTACGGGAATTAGATAATGCTGATTATTTGGGGTGCTGTTCGTTATTCCGAAGGTTAGCTATTCCGAAGGTTCGTTATTCCGAAGGTTCGTTAATCCGAAACACGCAAATTCCCTATACCTAGAGGTTCGTTAATCCGAAAATGAAAAAGGGTTCGTTAATCCGAACATTTGTGGCGTTATTCTGAAGGTTCGTTATTCCGGAGATTCCTTAATCCGAAAATGAAATTCGAAATAACGAACCTTCGGAATAACAAGCTGTAACCATTATTTCACTATGAAGAACTAACCTAATCAATATTTTCGTGTATATCTGGGGAACATTAATTTTTAAGAGATGAAATCATACCCTCGATTATGCTTTTATGACCAATATTTTCAGTGTAAGTTCAGCTCTTAGTTCAACTTCAAATGGCAGAAACATTATGGACCTTTTTCCCTATTGAGATGTAAACGCGCGGAGTGATGTACCTGTAACACTTCAACATCTCTGTCACATGAAGACAGCGTGTGTAGACGTGTACTGGGCGAACTGTCGTTGACTGTCAATGCGTGTTTGATATACTCCTGGCTGCTGTTCAGGCTGTTGCAGGACGGTTCACATCGGAAACTGGCATAAGATATTTATATTTTAGTTGTGCCTCTGCCGCCATTCGTGATGATCCTCGAGAAGATGTTTAATTTTTAAGAACAGTGCGGTAGACTAATATGATTACATTGTATATATTATTACACGATACCTAGACTAGCATTCATGCGGAATTCTTCGATTTCCAGCTGTTATCGGAAATTAACTCATTGTACTGATATCAGTGTTTGAAAGACACAAGTACAGGTGTATTGAGTATTTCTGTTTCGCTACAACTGTACATAATTATTGCTTTCCTTTTCATGCTATAAAGCGCCATATAAATGCAATGACCACTCAATTACTGTTATTGTTATTTGTTATTATTATTATTATTATTATTATTATTATTATTATTATTATTATCATTAATGATAATAATAATAATAAAAATAATAATAATAATAATACAATAATTTCATTTTAGAAACAACTTCTGCATGGAAAAATATAATCTATCAACAATAAGGGAAAAAATTAAAACTTCAGTGAATTTTATGCACAAGGTAAATGGAAGGTGAGCTACCATGTTACATTGTGGAGTTGTCAATTTCTATTTGATTTGTCAAACCGTCAAAATTTAATAACTTTCTCGCATTTAATCGTAACTTGGTCAAACTTTTATCATCCAGTTCCAATATTCGATTCAAACTTATTCTTAAAGTGGACTCCCCCTTTAAGCATCATTAATCCATTCGGAATTAACCTGTATTCTATTCTATACATTTACTTGATTTACACAGAGTAGTAGTTGTATATAACATGCTCTATTTTCCAAAAAAGAGTAGATAAAGACCGTAGCTAACAAGCAAATTTCAAATCTGTGTATAAATAACGGTGAAACAGCAATGAATAACCTCGTGTACATACGATAAGAAATAAAAATGTACATAAATGCATTGCGCATAGATTGCTGTGGGTATTATAAGCTACACCAGTCCATCACAACGCGTACTAGGTGTTTCCGTGGTATAGTGTTAGCAAATAAAAGTTGATTACCATGCATATCATGAAAATAATTATCTAATTACTATATAATACATGTAACATCATCAATAACAATCACCACATTATCATTATTATTGTCGTTATTATGATCACGGTAATTCTTTAGAATCATCACTTTCAAAACGGACATGCTGGAAACACAATGTACGATTGTATGATATACAGTAGGTCCTACAATCTTAGTAACGTTACCTATGGTCTTCCCTATGACCAAGAAATAAAAAAAGGGAAAGATTATACTATATAGGTAAGAAAATCAAATAATATATATAGGCCCTAGCGATAATTGATATTGTTGACTTCTCGTTGGCGTAGACTAACACCTGCGTATACCCGGGGACTGCGATAAGCCGTTCTTGTTAAGGCCGCTAAAATATTAAATGCCGCTTTATACGTGCGTTTCTAAGCGCACTGGTGGTATTTACGTGAGAAAACTAGTAAACACGATAGCATGAGGACAATGCAAAACCAAAAAAAAAATAAAATAAAGAATACATAAAATTTGATACAATAATTAATAACTAACGGTGTGCGCCTCAAAAAAATACAACTGACTAAAAAGATAAGGTTTTGAGAAGAATTTGAATGATTCAATACTTGAGACGTTCTGAATATAAAGAGGGAGTTGTATTTCAAAGGGTGGGGCAATTAAAGGTACATGTATGATTGGAAATTTACTTGATGGGAAACTTTGTATATTTTTATAGTGAGGGCTTACAGAGCAAATAGGGAATGAGATCGCGTGTGACATCACGAAATTTCCAATTTTTATTTCATTGATCATAACTTGAAAAGATCATAACTTTCTTAGTTTAGATCAGAATTTGCTGAAAGTTTGACTGTCCAATTCCTGCGGTTTATTTTGTTTTGTTTTGTGTTTTGCTGCTATTCACACAAACTTATTTTCAGGGTGGACTTCCCCTGTAAGGACTTTATGAAGAAAGTCTCGAATGATTACCTGGAGCTGCAAATTACCTTTCACTGGTTATACCGGAAATAAATTCATTTTTCCCCTCTTGTGCAGAATATATTTGGCTGTCATTGAATGCGACTGTGACTCTTTGTGAATTGCGATTTTATTATTATTATTATTATTATTATCATTATTATCATCATTATTGTATACATGTAAGTTCAATTTGATGTTCGGCAGTCTGCTGTGTATTGTGGTGTTTTATTTTGTGTTTAGAAATAAAAGTGAATAGTTGTAATCTCTGAAAATAGAGAAAACAAGAGAGTTATCTTCTGGATTTTGTTTTCCAAACAAGACATGTTGTATTTGTGTATATGTGTTTACATTCTATGTTATGTTGGTATACATCTATATACATGTATATATATATATATATATATATATATATATATATATACATATATATAAATGTATGAATATATACATATATATACTAGTATTCAATTATTCATAAACGTGTGTGCGTGTGTGTGTGCGTGTAAAAACTGATACCGTAAGAATGGTCCGTTTCAGGCACGTTTGTTTACATTCGGGTTACATGCGCATAATATCTGTGTTGGCGTGAGTGGTGAGGAGTGTTTCTGTTCACCTTTTCTATCTGACCAAGGGGGTTTTATACATTGGAGTTCCAATTGGCTATGATTATTCAAACAGTTGTCATATTTCTATAGAAGTACAAAGGAATTCCACAGGTGCACTTGTGCCTTTGATAATCGATGTTCCTTGCCACCGTCTTGCTCAGCATTCTGAAGATTAATTTTGAACGTTATCATAATTTTGGCCATATTTTGCTTATATATTTATCAAATGAAATGAAAATTCAATTAATGATAAAGCATGTAAAACAAAAGACATTTCCGTCCAGAAATTTGCGCAAAAGTGTAAATCTGAGCTGTATCATGTGAAAATATTTAAAACTGTACCATCCTGGAAAGCTGGTTTTATCACTTTTCTGCTTAGTTTCCACAAACGAAACTAATATGGAATAATCTTCAAGTATAATTCTTTATTGATAGATATATCAGATTAGTGCCCGCATGTGCCCAGTCGAGTAATTTTCATCTTCATTTTATCATTTTTTGCTCAATTTCTATTCGCGCATCCTCATGTCTGTACCACCTACCTTTTATAAGAAGGGATAGCGAAAAGTAATTACCATCACAAAGAAATATCTTCCTTTGAAAGTGGCTAGTGATTATGCAATGACACACGAGTCAATTGTCTTCCTATCTGCGCGGCAGATCCTGTTTTGCACATGCTTTAAATATTTTTGAGCGGCGGCTTCAAGACGGTTGTGACTCCATTCTCTAGAACCTCCTTGATCGGACACTGCTCGAATGTGTGTGCGTAAATTTGAGCTGCGTGCCCCATCGGTCTTCAGAGCTAAACATAGCGATGGATAGAAAGTATACAAGCAGACAGGGCATCACATTCCACTACATGCAATGACATGTAACTACATTCACATTGGCGCAGAAGGTTGATGAATCTCGTACAGTGGACTCCCGTTATATTGAAGTCATCGGGACCAGCAGTTTTCATTCGTTATATCGAAATTTCGTTATAACCGAACAAATAAATAAGGAAAACACATACAGCGAATGATTTTGCGGCCTGAATATTTACTTCGTTTTAACCCGAATTTCGTTATAACCGTTTTCGTTATAATGGGAGTGCACTGTATATGACTAATTAAGATTGGACAATGTGAATTAGCACCCTTTGAAAACAAAGGCCCGCAGGGGTAATGCGATGATTCGTGTTAAAAATGCTTAGCGTACGATTGAAATCGATGAAAGGTTAAACTATATAAAGCGTAGAAATTCTTGATATTTTGGGTCTGTGAAAGAATATTCTTGAATGGAAAAAGACAAAACTAGATAGTTTGAGAATTTATGATCCTGGAAACGACGACGCAGCTATTTTCAACGAATATTAATCAAGATTGTTATATTAACTCATTGACTGACCTTGAGCGTATAGGCCTACTTCGGAAAGATATCCAATTTAATGCATCGAAAAGAGAACATTTACCGAAAATGTCATTTTACCTCTAGTTTTCATGAAATAAAGAAGACAAAGCGCCATATCAATGATTACTTTACCATGTCCCTCTGATAGCATAACATGAACATGTATTTTCTTCATTGTAAGTTTTCCCATAAGAAAATGTTCGACAATAGTCGTGTGTGTACATTTGTGTATAATGCTTTGTTTACATTTTGTGAAATACAATCTCGCCTAGGTCTTATCCAAAGAAAATCATTCGACTTACGTGAATTTCGACTTACACAATATAATTTACACAAACTAAGTATTTGTCTCTATTACACTTTGGATAGAATTTATCTTCGACTAAGCAAATTTTACGAATTATACGATCTCTCAGGCGAAGTTGACTAGATCTTTATATTTTACCCTGCATATCTTGTTCAGGTGAATGAGCCTAATGGATACTCTTATAAACACAGTTTTCCTTATTTCCATTCTTGTACAAGCTTTGCATTAACGGTACTGTTTACCTTTGGGAGCAGTGATTTAAGAAGTGTTCAAGAAATCACATTTGATACATGTGTGTAGGTCAGTTGTATCACAAAACATCCTACCATATAAAAATTTTGCAATAAAGCCTAAAATATAAGGAGATATCACTGTTTTTCTCAATAAACCATTACTGTAGACGGTTACTTTAGTCTGGAAACGTTTTTGTTATAACTATGGTTCACATTTTGTATATTCAACAATACTTAACATCGATTATACTGATTCAAATTTTTACATTGGTTGTTTCTATCCCTAACTCACACATAAGAACTATTTTGAAGCACTGACACTGGGTTTTTGTTTCATATGCAAATGATAAATTATGCCTTTAATGTCATGAATACTCCTATTTCATCATAATAACCACTTCTACCAAAGAATAAAAAGAAAACCCCTCTATTAGTATCCATCATCCTAACCCACACTATTTCCGCTTTCATCAGTCACCTCATTATCCCGACCTCCCTGATATTAATACGACAGTCCTCAATCCTCCACGGAGAATCGTAGTCATCTCTCGTCAGAAGTCATGTTTCAATATGAACTTGAAGCTGTACAGTCTGACACAAGAATAAGTCTTGAATATAAAAGGCAATTACATGTATTGATTTAACAAGTTTTGTTGGCAATACACAAGGTGACGGAGACTAAATTATATATACTGTCACTTCTCAGCGACTATGCTCTAACAAACGCCTTATATTCTGAGAAGTATGTTTTGTCACATGTATGTTTGCATGTATGCACGTATGTACACTCGAGAGGTCCATAATCAATTGATTTACTAATCATATTCTCGTGTTTGGATCACACAATGTCACATAGTTCTATAAGAGGAAAAAGTCACGAGTAATAATGCTACGTATTCAATCACTTTCAATTGCCCTTAAAAGTAAAGATTCTTTACAAAAGTGTATCCATGTGCTAATAAAATGTTACATAGGTTGTCGTGGTATAAACAAACAGAATGATGTACTCACACGCCATCACACAAAACAAATCACAAGCCCATACAAATTCATGAAAGCAACGTCATTCTTTGCGTAATGTTACCAGTCCATGTATAGCACAATAATTCCACGCCCAGACAACCTCCAACGTTTGGTCACGAGATCTTATCAAGTTACAAGACCACGTGGAAGCACAAAACATCATCAATGACGTCTGTCAACCTTAAAGAGGACTCGATAGCCAAGCGACGTATAGGTATGACAACTTAGATCTGTAAGATCCACGGTCAGCAGATATAGAGTACAGCCAACGTCATTTCTTGTCATCTCGCTTATGCCAACTTGAATCTATCGACAACACAAACAAACATTATAAAACACACTCAACACCAATGAACACAACAGGCGAGAGTGTGCACTAAATTTGCGTACTTGAAAAAGGTCATAAGCTAAGCCAGTAGTGTTATACTCCACCGTCTCACCAACTTTCAAAGAACTTTGCATTATTCCAAACGATTAGCTTTGTCTGTCTACCTGACTACCGGAGATGACCGTTTTTTCTTCTTCCTACAATTCAAGTCGATTTCTATGACAACCCAGTTGCTCATGATCTTTAGCAGAGGAAGGCCTTTCTATCATGAATCTCCGCCTTTTGAGCGACAATTTGAATAGACGTGGAGACATTGAAAACACGTCATTATGTAGGCATCACACGCTAAGAAAAGAAGTTCACATGAAATCGCAAGAGCACCTTTTTTTATCAAGAAGGTGGAGGTACTTAATGTGACATTCAAAAGTGTGAATGTATCTCTTTACAAACCTTAAGTGCTTTCAAGTCGATCATGGAAAGGAGTAGATTGCTTTCAAATGAAGTAATTGTGCGTGAATGCAAGTCTGTCAGTCAGTCCGTGCTTCCCTCTATTATTGTCAAGGGAGAAGAAGAGGCCGAGGTTATCACACTTTTAGACGATCTTCCGTATTATAGAAAGCAGACAAATCATTCGACTCGTTTTCTTTCAGTGATCGAGGAACCTCGCAGTTGTTTGCGTCTCTATTTTTTCATGTTTTTTATCATTTCCCTTAAAGCTAAAGAAGAAAATTGATCTAGACATAGTAAGAAAAGAGTTTTACTCCGTTTTGATATGGATTATTTGAGTCGGTGTTTCCGGTATTTCTCTACTTACGCAGGTAATCATTTGTTATTGTAATTTTGTCACAAGAATGTTGTTGATTCAAACTTCATATTCTTAAAGGGATCGTATAGTTTTGGTTGAGACCTAATTTCAGGTTTCTAAAATTGTTTTGGTGAGATAATGAAAAACGGTACCTCTTATGAAATATGAAAGAGCATGTAATTCTATGAGGAATTCAACGTTGGTTTTGAAATGGCTGAAATATCCAAGTAAGAGCGATTCTAATTAAGTGTGGGACCCACACTTTTTTTACGATCGCTTTGTTTTACTTTGTTTTTTTATGTCTCAGCCAATCCAAACCCGATTTTCATCAAATAAACTTTGGATTCCTCTTAAAATGGTATGCTCTGTACTATATCATAAGTGTTTTCTTGGTATCTCACAAAAAGTTAAAAGCCCAATTCTCACCTCCACCAATACTGTACCATCCCTTTAAAGTTTTGTTCCATACTTCACATTTTAAGTAATTTTGCATTACATTTGATTTCTAGGGAGAAATACAACACAAAATAGTCAATTTGAGAAGGAAAAACGCATAAGCATGAATATGAATAATGTGGAATATGAGGAGCCTACTATGAAGGAGAAACTTGTGGAATGTAGGCTCCAAGGTAGTGACTTTCAAGACTTTGCTACAACCTATTACTGACGGAAAGTGACAAAATAGAAGAGAAACAGAATGTCAGGAAAGTGATAAATTACGTACTGCACTAAAACACAGTTTTACAAAGTTATACTTCAAAGCGCTGTTGTCAATATTGCACAAAGTCATAGCATACTTTAATTCTCCATTTTATTTGATAAATCCCGAACACACTGTAAGAATCGTTCAATTTGACGGAATCAATTGCAAGTAAAGCAGACATTCTCATTAATTTGCAGCCAAAAAGTCAATTAAGATATTGCCAGGGTCTTGATGGAGGCGTTTGTACACTATGTATATACTGATTGATTGATTTTCAATGTTGTTCTTCTGTGTTCACAAAAACAAAAAGACAAATACAACTGAATTACACTAGCTGTTACAAAGGACATTCATGACGTACATGATACTAGTATAGTCAATATGAACACTATCGGAGAAACAAGAATAAAAATGGTAACATAAGACAGTAAAAGGAGCAAAAGCGGGGGTACCTACATTAAAAACACTGCTTGTATTACTGAGGCCCCACGAAGTATATAGCCCTTAATAATTGTTTACAAGTGCACAATAGTATTCGAATTTTTCACACTTTTTTACACTTTATTTCACACACTGTTGTGCATTGACATGGTTTTAAAGGCGGTGTCACACCATTCCGGGCAAGCTACGCGGGCTTGTGGCGAGGAGGTAGTTTCCAGCACGTAGAAGATTTTCAGCGGGCGAACAAGAATGTTTGCAATTTTCATTCATGCCTTGTCATACCGTAGGGGGGAACTTCTGCGGCTTGACTTGCGGGGAAACAAATTTACTCCCCGGAGCTCTCCGCAGTTGGTCCGCACCTGACAGTATCTAGCGCGTAGTTGCCCGGAGGTGCTCACGCAAGTCCGATTTAACCGCAGCCAAGTTTTGAGCATGACCAACACGTTTTCCGGGTGAGTCGCGGGAATGCCCGTAGAGGTCCACGCAGAACGCCAGTAGGAAACCCTTAGCGGCAGTACTTCCCAGGCAGTTCCCACGCAGGTACTTCGCAGTCCCGTATGCAGACAAGATAATGAAATTCTGTGAGATTTCAGCCATTCCATTAAAAGGAATTCCTTCACTGAGTTGTCAGCCCCCACGCGACTGGTACAAAGGTCACACAGTATACTCGCAAGTATAACGCGTCCAGCAAGTAAGACACATGCGCTGACTCGCACAAATCCTTTTCCGCCCTCAGGAATGTCCGGTATGCTAGAAAATCCCTACACGTAACAAGCCCGAATAGTTTACCCGGAAAGGTGTGACAGGGCCTAAACACGGTTGCGGGTAAAAAAATATGCGTGCGCACCTCCGGGCGACTACTTTTGAGATACATGCTAGGTACTGTCATGTGCGGATCATCTACGGGGACCTCCGGGTAGTCAAAATTGTTCTTTGCAAGTCGCACGCAAGGCTGATGTGACACGGCCTTTAGTGGTCCTCCCGCAAAATATTTGTTTGTGTGTGCGTGCGTGTGTGTGCGTGTGTGCTTATTTTCTCGTACTCAATGTCTCTGCGCGTGCTGTTTTTTTTTTTGTTTTTTTTTTTGGGGGGGGGTATCTGTGTGTGCGTAGGTGTGTGTAAATGCATCTGTTCACTGTGCATCAGTGTTGCATATTACACAGTGTCACTGTGTGTATGTGTGTGTGTGTGTGTGTGTGTGTGTGTGTGTGTATGTACACTCTGGCTGTTAGAAGCTTTCATCAGATGAATTACATTTGGTCATGTGACTCGTTAATTGTTCAACCAGAATATGCTATAAAACGCTAAAATTATTCAATTATCAAGTAATATTGAGATCGCCATAGGAAAATAAGCGTGTCGGCCTGGTTCTTGCACGGAGATTGCAATCGGTGAGAATATTGTGTTCTTAATTTGGCGCTAATCAAAGTTTAATGTTCTTTTCTTTCACTGCTGTTGTTTGACTGAATAAAACTCTCCAAAAAGTTCCCGTCGATGATTACAAGATTCGTTAGCCACATTAGACATTTAACTATAGTCTTTTTGTCTTTAGTTCACTCAAAGAAATAGCATTCAATTGTAAACTCTCTTGGCTTTAGCTTAACGGAGAAGAACATCTCTTTTTGCTGTCACAACCTGTAGGTCCTATTTACGGGAAAACATTGCTTCCCAACTTTAGATATAAAAGGAATTAATTCCATCAAATAAGCCGACATTCAATAATTGAACGATTGTCATACCACCCTCAAAAAAAATCGTTGCTCTTTTTATTTTCAAAGTAAATCATGATCTGTTTCAATTTCCATGATCATGAGACGTATTCATATCATCGTATTTTTGTTTTGTTATATATTGTTTTTCTTTGGTTCTCAAACATGCGGAAGAACAGCTATGGTTGAAGCTTGTGCATTGATGAAATAAAAATAAATGAATGAATGAATAAATGAAGACGTATTTTCATGTAATATTCAAACCATCAGAAACATGGCAGCATCAGTATTCACCACACTCCAAGGAGAATATGATATCTTCTTCGAAAATCTTACAACCAGCGTGGTTCCTCTTGAGTCAAGCGTCCTAATACCATTCTCCCAATCAGAGCTGATATTTGTTTACTTCGCGTTCGCAGCGATCTCGCTCTGCGGCATCGTGGGGAACGTCCTCACAGCTCTCGCCGTCCTCGTTTCTCCCCTGCTCCAGACGACCACGAACGTGTTCGTTGTCAGCCTCAGCATCAATGACTTTCTTTCGTGCCTGACGCTACCGTTCCAGATAATAACCACAATGCGAGGCAAGGTTCTCCCGGATTGGTTCTGCCAGATACTCGGGGCGATGTTGATGTCTTCGGTTGGTACGAGTGCTCTCACTTTGTCTATGATCGCTATTAATCGTTGGTTCCTGATCACCAAAGGTCGACATGTGTATGCCAGAATATACAACAAGAAGAATACAAGCCTGATGATTGTCTTTGTCTGGTCTTACAGCTTCTTCATGTGTGCTGGTGTTTCTTATTTCGGACCTGGAAAGATCGGATATTCTCACTGGCCACATATGTGTGCATATTACGAAGACGGCACATCGGCTGATTCTTATTCCACAGTGATGGCAACCACGACCTTGTTTCCGGCGTTCATAATCACATCTGGATTTTATGTCGACATCTTGCGTTACGTTCGACATCATCATCGACAGCTATTGTCGATTACGAAAGACAAGTCGCCTCAGTCGGCAGCTGTTTCGGGATGCAGGGATGGACCAGTCAACACTATCAGCCAAGGTGACGGCAGCACGGCAGCTGAGAGAATGCGTGCCCAGATCAACAGGAGGGAAATTGAAGTCACCAAAAATCTCTTCATCATCTTCTGCGCCTTCTTTTGCTTCCTCATGCCAAGTTGTATCGCCTTCAGCATACAAGGTGTTCATAAGGAAGCGTTTTACTCCGGCATATTTCTCTTGATAAATGGCTGCGTGAATCCATTCATATATGCTTTCAAGCATCCACAATACAAGGCAGCCTTCAAAGCTATTATCAACTGTCGCATAAAACTACTACAGAAAGATGTAAAATAGCCTATAGAACTCCACAAAAGCAGTTTAACTGGAAGGTAACATTTGCGATTGCATTTGAATTCAAATAGCTTGGAAGATAAATAAGTTTTTCACTATAGGGAGGCCTATAGGGGTCGTTTTACAGATGAAATTCTGGTCACCTTTTGTTGGTCAAGTAACTCGTAAAATACACCAATCATCTTGTTTCATAAAACTCAATCATTTTGATTTCTCATTCTGCTGCACACGTAAGTGTTTACACTAAATCAATTGACTTTTTTAGTTTTGGTTTCATGTATTTTTATTTTATTTTGCTCAAAACTTAAATGCTATGAAGATTATGATGATAACCCACGAATACATATATCGCTCCCAATATTCCTAACAACCGATCTTATGTTAAAATCTGAAATATCCATAACTTTGCTGTCTTGAAGGAAATGTACACATTCGTACCTCTTACTTTTTTGGATTTTAGTTCTTTTGATATCTTAGCGTATAGACGTCACATATTATAGGCCCGTATATAGGAGAGGTTCATCAGTGGATTTTCTGAAAACATTTCAGAGAGTTTCGAGAAAATTAATGTACACCCGCAATTAATTAGTGTCCAAAAAAAAGGGTCAGCAGTGCAGATGAAAATGTTCGAGGCTTTTCCTTTACATCAGGTGATGTTCCAAATAATTATGAATACTGCAAATTGAATTGAAAGTATAATGCTTTGGCGTTTAAAACATCAGCCAACAAAAGCAAAAGAACGGGAGAGCTACAAGTATCATAAACAAGACAAAGAACTATTCTAGCTTCAGCTTGACCCATGTCACCTGTATCTATAAGTACCCGTGATTGAGTTGTGTTTGGAAATGTTTCTATCAGCAGAGAGATGCAACTGACATTACTGTCGTATAAAGCTCCAGAGCAAATATCCAAGAGAACATTCTTGACTTCTCGAAATCCAACTAATTTTTTTTTAATGCTATAAAGAAACAGGCTTTAGAGAAATGCAGGTAGACGCATTAATGATCATGTGATGCACCAGCTTTGCAAGTTTATGATTATGTCAACGTCAATTTGCAATTTGCAATTTGCAACTTTCACAATGCTATTTCTACTTGTCCTACTTGAAAAACTCTAATTAACAAGATGTTAACATCTATACTGATTGATAAAACCGTAACCAAACTTTGCATGTATGAACTTTAAAAATGTGAAGTCATGTCTTTTAGTATTTCAGGCGTTAAACATGGCAACTTTCATTTCACACAGACTCTTCGTAACCTTTATCAACCCGATGCGTGAGGCTGTTTTCCGAGACCAGCCATAGCTTTCAGCATGTAAATATAGACACTTGAAGGATTTCATGGACCAATTTCCCTATCAACTGCAAAACCACCAATACTTCATTCCAAACTTAAACGGCAAACAAATACGAAAGATTCTTTCAGAACATTGGAAAAATCCAATTTAGCATAATCATTCTCAAGTGCAAAAATGTCAGGCAAAAGTATGATTATGGTAATGTTATAGTACAAACGCACACACACAAACACACACACACATAAATAAATAAATATATATACTATGTATTATATACATGTCCCTATATACATAAATATATATATATATATATATATACATATATATATATATATATATATATTCATTTGTGTTCATATATATATATATGTGTGTGTGTTTGATGAATAAATACATGCATAAATATGACCGTATGTTGTTTAGTGGGTTTGTTTTTTTCGTGTGAAGTCTATAAATTTGGGAAAAGTCGTCAGGAAAAACTGACGCACACACCTATCCCTCGCAGCAGTTGTACACCAAATTTATCGGAAATTACACATGTGTTGTTAATTGACATTTAAATATAGGATCAGTTAAAGATATAGCAAGGATAAACTGCAGTGATGTGATGTGTTACCCTTTGTTTATTTCCTAAACGTCGTAATATCGATATTCTGATAAAAACCCTAAGGATTAGAGTGTCCTTTTTATCAGACATTTCGATTCATAAAACATGAAACATTTTCACAAAGTGTGTTTCTAAAAAATTAGATATGATTTACTATAGGCTCATAGGTCACTTAATAAACCATACATTTTCAGTGTCTTTAATGAAAATTAATGTATGTTTCCTGCGAATATGCTGAACGGTGATAACGCAGCCTGTATCCATTCGATGTCATAAGTAATGTAATTTGTTTTGCTTCATATGTTGTTATGATATGTCCATAGTGAACGTGTGACAAAACCAAATCTCCATACCATGTTTTTATACATAACTCGGACAAATAAATAAATGAAGTGAAAAGAAAGAAAATGCATGTGAAAGGCTTGACTTGAGAAGTTATTTCTCTGAGGAAAACAGAAATAAAAATCCAGAGAACGTATTCTGCACTAGTGGCCAAACATTCGACAGTGGTGGAAAATTAAAAACTTGTGCCTATATAAGATGCAGTGAAATGGAGAAAATCAAAAAGTAATTACTGAGAAATTATTACAACTTAATAGTTGAAATTCATCTAGTCATACAATAGGGTTAGTGACAAGACCTATGAAAGTACTGTGTCCACTCGTGACAAGAAAATGATATTCATCGATTGTAATAGTGTTATTAAGCGTTTCTGGGTAATTTTAATGCACATTACTCTATCTTTCCAAGATCACAGCGCGTGTCTTGCCAGTAGCAAGCTTGCATGCCTGTTTCAAATCATGGCCAGAACTGATATCCATTCATCATTGAACACTAACACATCAACCGTAAAATTCCATCTTACGATATGGCCATTTATGTTTTTCATTTGGTTTTTGGTTTAATTGTACAATATTTGTTTTTGTTTTGTGCGATTCATCCAAAGCGAACAAGTCACACGATAATCACGTGCTCAGGCTTTTTATAAAACAAAGCATTATACCATATTTGAATTTTCTGATGCCTCGCCATACAATGAAGGAGAATATAAAGTAAAAGAAACAAACAAACAAAACAAAACAAAACAAAACAAAACATATCCATTATCTTTTCAATATCCAATAAAATTCACGCGATTCGAATATTACATGCCACCACAATTATACTGTCAGAAAGGTGCCCAAGCTGCCTAGCTATTCAACTTTACTCAAAGAGTGTATTTCTCTGTAAAAAAAGAGAATGAAACACGAGGAGCGAATCTCTAGCACCACCATCGCTACTGAGACCATCTCCAACAATATCAGTTCTACCACGTGACCATCACTAACCAACATTAACATGATGCCATCAAAGATGACAATACCAAACTGGAAGCGTTATAAAAATATATGTATATATGTATATTTTTTGTAAATATATATTTCATTTCAAATCAATAGAAATGTTCTGATAAAAATAACAACCAATTCTGACAGTGCAAGGTATTTGTCATTGTCCTATTAATGTCACTTTTCATGATAACCGATGACGAATAGGAAACCTCATTTACAATTTGCGTTCACTCAAATATAAGGGACATCCTTAATATGCAAAAAAAAAAAAGGTCGTCATATTTTGTTTGCAGAAACGAAAATTGTGCTCCAGTCGAGTCTCACTTTATGACTGTGTTCGATATTTTGAGAAGTGAAAATTTCTTATGTTCTTATGTAATCTTTGTGCCGAAGAATGAAGGTACCAAAAATACAATTTATGCAAGAAGTAATGACTGTTAAAACAAGCCTCCTTCGCATTGTTTGTCCCTTGGCAATATAAGTAACTAATTTCCTTATCATTCCCTGCTTACACTTACGTTTCCCTTTTACCTGTTAGGAAGAATGACAATTATAACTCAACGCGTCACATAATCGCGATACTAAATAAACTTGCTGTTCATTCTTATGCAATGTATACGCCTACACCAAGAAGACAAACAAGTATTTCGTTGACACTGGATTAATATGTTTTTCCTAGGATTGTCCTCGCTCAAGAAGATTTCTTGACACGCTCTTTCTATGGTTTGGTTGTTTGGTTTTGCTTTGTCTCCCGTAGTTTAGTGCTAGCAGCGTGTAATGCCTCTATGCCGTGTTACGTTTGACATCATCATCGACATCTGCTGTTGATTGTGAATGTGAAGTTCCCCGAATTAACAATAATCATTGCTCTTAAAATTGATACGGAAGGCTATAAGGATCCGGTGCTGGCTGCTATAACAAAGGCCTCCAACCAGGGTGAGAACGATTCCGTCATTCTATGTAGAGCACCAGGGGACAGTGTCAAAAAAAAAAAGCAGAAAGAGAGTGAAAATTTACATGAAATACAAATGTGTACGGAAAAAACAAATCTTTATGGCCAATTCAAAACATTTATGTAATAGTAAAGATATTCATTATCTTTATGAAAGTTATATTGAGTATTTCTTACAAGAAATGCGTTTTTTTTAAATTGTATATGTGGTACTTCAAACTAGGTGAAATATGGCTAAATAAAGGCTGAATGAAATATATATATTTTTTCGCTTTGGAGGGAGGGGGCGCCCGGTTTGCCCCCTGGATCCGCCACTGGTAGTCAGGGGTGTCGGTTAATGTTCATGATTGGGGGAGGTATAGCCAGCGAGGGGGCGTCGAAGTGACCAAGCGGGAGAAGGATGTCCAAAATCTGCACTTTATGTAGAGCATCCCCTAATTGTCTGTGTTTGTGAGTGTGTGTGTTTCATATAGATGGAACAAGTTAGGAAATAGCCAAGGTCAAGTCTTATTATTGGCAATGCAAGGCATTTTAATATAGACTACTATGTAAAGCAACACTGCAAAATCAATGATCTAGCTTTGATAGCAAATGTGTACAACCTACATCACATTGCGCAACATTGCAGCGACTCTTTTTGCCGTTCCGATGTTCTGAGTACACTGCGCACATCCTGCTCATATTCAAAATGCCAACCAGGAATCAAGTTGAATCACAATCTTTTGTCGTCTCCGGGCTTTTTGAACAATGTTTCACTATAACCTCTTTAGTTATATGGTTAAAAGAAATCTTAGAAAAATATTTGTTTTCTTGATCGCCCTTTCATGTCGATTTCAAAAGCAGTTTATACTAACCCTTAAATTACCATTTTGGCACATAGGTTTTGTTTTTTGTTTTTGTTTTTGTTTTTGTTTTTTTTTTTTTTTTTTTACCAGCGGATGGGGGGGGGGGGGGGGGAACGTGCCCTCCCATGCCCCCCCCCCCCCCCCCCGTAGTTACGCCACTGACAGGAACCAATGATTGTGTATGTGAGTGTGTGCTTACAATGGCCCTGAACAATAGACATGAATACCACCCGTTCAGAGCTCTGCTGACTAGGCTTCTGGTCTTTTGCTCCAAGCCACATGAATGTTTTATTGATAATTCATGATGGATTGCCCTGGGCACTCATGGTAAAGGGTGAAATGCATGCACATGAAAAAAAGTAAGCACAGGTTTCCATGTGCTTGTATACACTACATTTCAGTATGAATAAAGACTAGCCATAAGAGTGGAATTCTTCATGAATAAATAATAAAGCATTCAAGCCTTGGCCATTGTCTGGGTGTTAACCACGCACTCCCATACACATCAATTG